>NC_134847.1:48546804-48860726 GCF_965363235.1 Mytilus galloprovincialis | reverse complement strand
TTTGAATTTTAAATTTCCTTTTGAGTTTGGATTTTTTTAAAACTTTTTATCGTTTATTGTAGGTGCCTAAATATTTCGGGAGTCGTCATGACTAATATTTGAGTCATGAGTGTTTTGTAGATTCTTGTTTTTTAATAATGTTTCGTACTCTGGTTTTGTTGGTCCCTCTTTGACTTATCCGTTTTGACTGTCATTATGGTTTATTCAGGATTTTTAATATGCTTTTGTTTTAGTTTGCCTTAAACCAGATATAGCAATGTATAAGTAGGTTTCAGGAAGCCCTCACATCATCCCTACCAATATCACATTATTGATCTCCACATTTAACCACATGTTGTTTAGTATTACGGAAGCATACTCTACTGCATTATTATTTTCATTACCATAATTGCTGCTTTTCTGATAAATCCACGTGTCGTTGAATCCCAAATAACAGGAACAGTCAATATCCAATCGACAAGATGTTCGTCAAAATCAGGCAGTCGTTGATTTAAAAGTTTAAGAAAGTCTTCTTTAAGGTATCTTATAATTTCAGAAATCACGATTATCCCCTTCATCCCGTTTTCCTTACGAATATCATAAAGCATGAATTGGTCATCTAGTAAATGATCCTGCTAATAATTATAATAATAATGACTATTATCCTTAAAACAAGCCATGGACAATCCAACAAACATGACGATAAACTTACGTTCTCCGTACAAATCTTGCCATTCCAACTGAAATTGCTTAGCCAATACCAAAGGGTTTAGCTGCAGCTATAATTGATGTTTGCCCGATATTTAGAAACTTAAACACCTTTTTCACCTTATCAATCAAATGCTTGATCATTACAACTGAAAGTGCGTGTTTTCAAACAGTGGCATCAAAGAAGTAACACTTTATATTCGAACAGAAGAGCCTAGATGCTTAGAAGAATGAATGACGACCAAGATATTTTCAAGAAATTCAAATCCTTATCTGTTAGAAGAACTACGATTTCAATCATTGTGCCCCTGTAGTGCGTGTAATTCGTTCTTTATTTATGAATAGTTTGCGCATGCGAAAAATTATTTTAAGCATGTGTATCATAACCTTAAAAAACGTCATCAAACAAATTCATAGCATCATTAAAAACTCGAAAGCGCTAAGCATGTAATAAATAGTTAAAAAGTTTGTGTGTGAATGTTGTAACATTTTCACGCATGCGCAAACCAAGAACATGTCACATATTAATTTTTAGTAAATTCGTCTCATGTAAAGAAGGTATTCACCAAACCTGATAATATTTTTTACTGAAAGAAGGTCAAAGAAAACGTTTTCCAGAAAAATAAGTATTTCAATCTTGAAAAAACAGCCATTTCAGCAAAGGTGGTGGCCATCTTGAAAAAATGAAATTTTTCATAGCCAGCAGTTTTTTCTTAAAATGTATATAATAATGATGCTTCGTGCTAATTTTCATGCTTGTATCATCATTTGCACAATTCCCTTGATTTTGCTTGCTAATATCTTCCACTATTAAAGACGAGTGCTAATAAATGTATGTTTTCACCATGCGATAGTTATGTATCAAAAGTCTGTTATAATGGTAAAGGATGTTTGTAATTGCATAAGGCAATGCAGAAGACACAACACCCCCCAAGCCCATTATTACTGACCGAGAAAAAATACAGGGTAAATTTTAAAACACCTTTTTCTTAACACTTTTATTAACTTAACATGCAATATAAAAATGAAAATTTTAAAGTGATGCATGGAATTAACATGTCCTGCAAATATAGTTAAATAGCGTTGTTATATTGAAAGTATTTGATGGCATACAACATACAAGATTTCATTTTGGACTTTAAAATTCAGGATTAAAAAGATTTACACACATCACGGAATATTATATGATAACAACTGAAAATCCACTATAGCCATGTTTATTCATGATGATCCTGTTTTTTTCTTCTTCATAATAGCCTGTTCTTTTTATAATTAAAAAGGTATAGAAAAATGTGGTGTGAGTGCCAATGAGACAACTCTCAATCCAAATAACAATGCTTATTCACAATGGCCCTGTTTTCCATGGTGGACCTGGTTATTGATGATAGCCACGTTTATTTTCATAATGGTCCTGGTGTGTTTTCATAGAAGGCCTGTTTATTTATAATGGCACTGTTTTCCCATTATGACCCCATTCATTTATAATGATCTTGTATTGATGGCCTCTTAGTTTGTAATTGACTAGTTTTGCTCTGACAGATTGGTTTATAAAACAATTGTTTTTTTTAATATATATATATATATATATATAGTCATTATCATAATAGCAAGTAATTCAGTGATATATGTAGTCTGGCAAAACAAAATTCGCTTTAAATTAAGGTGGCCTATATCAGCAAGATCAAATCTTGGGTTCTTACGTTATTACATAAGGGTGATGAAAGAGAAAATATTAAAAACTGGAGACCTCTTACATTACTTACCACCGATTATAAAATCATAGCAAACTTCTTGAAATGAGACTGAAAAAAAAATCTTACCGAAAATAATACATCCAGATCAAAAAGGATTTGTTAAAGGAAGAAACATTAGTGATGCTAACAGATTAATTGATCAACAAAAAGCCTTTGATAGAGTTGAATGGGATTGGGTGGATTTTGTATAAGAAAAGTTTAATTTTGGTGGGGAATTTAGACAATGGACCAAAGTGTTACTCTATAACCGTATTACTTGTATAAACACAAATGAACATGTTTCAAAATATTTTTCTATAACACTTTCGGCCAGACAGGGCTGTCCAATAGCACCCCTTATATACATTTTGCAAGCAGAACCAATGGCATGTGCAATACGAGGTAAAAACGAAATTGAAGGGATTCAAATACCTGGTGAGGGGGGTAAAAGTGTAGAAACTAAATTATGCATGTTTGCGGATGACACTTAGCTTTTTAACAAAAATGAAAAATCAGTAGAAAATTCTTTTGATGTACTAACGATATATGAAAAAGCTTCGGGATCTGAAATTAATTTTGATAAAACCAAAAGTTTACTTATAAGATCTCTTAAAAAGGAAAAAAACTAAAATTTAATAAAATTAAATTGATTACAGGTAATGTAAAAACACTCGGAGTAAATCACGGATATGAAATTGATAATGATGCTATATGGCAAAGTATTGTAGAATAGATTAAAAACTGTGTCCATGTGTGGAAAAGCAGGAAAATTTCATTTAGTTGTAAAACCTTAACAGTAAAAAATTATCGCATTTTTCATGAACCGTTAGAAAGCTGAAATGCGATTGGCAAGTATTGGCTTCGACAATTTGACAAGTATAATGATCGGTATTTTTTTATGTAAATGTTACTAAATCTTAAAAACATATTCCTTTATTTTATCAGAAAATTATTTATGCATGATCTTATTTTCTGAAAATTAGAGATAATTCCTAAACTAAGAACCATATCGAGACTATTTGGTAATTAAAAAAAATCATTTCAAAATAAGCCATTGTTTTTTTCTTCCTTTCTAAAAAGTAACACGAAACATATCAAAGACATATGGAATGAAGAAACTCACGAATTTTACAGTTGTTCTATATTTGAGAAGACTCTATATCAGAATTTTCAAGAGTAAAAGTTCAATATCAATCGACTTCTTACAAATTTTAGAAATTGATAATGAAACTAATTAAAAAACAAACATAGAATTGAAACTATCAAATTAAATGGTTATATTAAATGGGTATGGAAAAAAATCAAACCTAAAGAATAAAAACTCAAATATATTCGAGATATTATTAATAATAGATATAGGAAGATGTGGTGTGAGTGCCAATGAGACAACTCTCCATCCAAATAACAATTTATAAAAGTAAATCATTATAGTTCAATGTGCGGCCTTCAACACGGAGCCCTGGCTCACATCGAACAAAAAACTATAAAGGGCCCCAAAATTAGTAGTGTAAAACCATTCAAACGGAAAATCCAACGGTCTTATCTATACAAAATACGAGAAACACGTATACATTACATAAACAAACGACAACTACTGTACATCAGATTCATGACCTAGGACAGGTGCAAACATTTGCAGCGGGATTAAATGTTTTTTGGTACCAAACCGTCTTCCCTTTTCTGAAACCGTAGCATAATTTCACAACATAGAAAACCACACGATAAAATATCAATTGGAAGGCTTAACTCAATCAAAAAAACGTAAATAAACACACTATGAACGAATAAATTTAATATGCGATACCTGAATGCAAATTATAAAATATTAGGGACAAACATTCAAGGCCAAAAGGCAAACAAACAAGTCCAAACAAAGCCATGGCAAGACACCACCACGAAATATATAACCCTTCGAAAATAATCACTTTTGAAAATATCTACAGGTAAATGAAAAATAATTTTGTCGTTTTAGGTATACTACTTATGTGTATAAAATTCTTCCAATAATTAGGAATATCAGAAAGTTCTGTCATATAAATACATAATTTAACACTAGATACAAATTGGGGTGAATATCAACAATAAAACTATACAATTAGAGCTAGTTAAAACTTCCCTGTACAGATTTAAGGAGAATAATCTTGATGTTCATCCAAACATATTACGAAGAAAGGAACATAGAAGTTAATAGTTAAAGTTAAAGTTATCCCGTTTGTCACAAAGTTATGTTTTTGACCGACCTTACAATTCTAGATGTAAGTCTATATATGGAATAGACTTAATCTCATCATAATGATTATTCATTATAAGTATTATATTGATTCAGTCTCAGACATATCATTTTTTAATTAGTTGTTATATGCCTTGAATGAGTTTAAACATTTGCAAATACTCGCAGATCTGTGCTTTGTGTCTTTTTTTTTTATAGTTTTAATGTGCTTCTGATCGATCTATTGGGTTAAACCCTTTCAATTTGAATTTTTGTAGTTTGTCTTCAAGATGAACTACGTCCGGTTAAATGAAGAGTTTGGTGCCCTCAATAATCTTGTATGTGCCTGTCCCAAATCAGGAGCCTGTATTTTAGTGATTATCGTTTGTTGCTGTTTTATATATTTGTTTTTCGTATGTATATCTATCAGGCCGTTAGCTTTTTTTTTTTTGAATAATTTTATATTTGTCATTTCGAGGCCTTTTATTTTTAGCTTTCTATGTGGTATAAGTTTTGCTTATTGTTTAAGGCCATAATACAATTATTATTAAATTAACATTCTAACAACTTTGACTCGCAAAAACACACAAAGTTACATTTCAAAATATCTAATTTATGAATACCCTTTCAGAAATGTCCGACTTTACATTCTGGAAAAAATACCAATTATCCATATTGCGGGTTTTGCTGCCAATATTATCACTATAAAACATTTCCGCATCATATCCAAAGCTGTGAAATAATTGTTTTTCATCAAACAGAATAGAAGTTGGAGCTTTGTATCTAGTCCATCTATCGGTATGCCATACCTTTTCTTCTATTGTTCTCGTTTCTGATAGAAATATATTTCTACTCATAGATGCATATCCGGTAAATGTTGTTCCAAAATCAATAGCCGCAACAAACAATGGCTTCATTTAATAAAAAACAAAAGAAAATGCTAATTAAATTATATTTTCAAGCAATTAAAAGAACACGATTTACTAAACCGTAAAATTATCATCAATTCGTATTTTGGCAGCATGTTCATACGAAGAATACCACCAGTCGTAAACTTTTAGCATTTTCTTTTTCATTAAATTGTAAATATATATATATATATATATATTACACTTGTGTGTGAAATCAGTTAATTTAAAATGAAGCGAAACTTTAAGATAGTAAATTCATATAAATAATATGACCACTTATTTGTATTTATATGTCTGACTAAACTATTTGACGTTTCAAAGAGTAAAATAGCAAAATTACCGAACTTTGAGGAAAACTGATAACGAAAAGTTCTTTATCAAATGGCAAAATCAGTCAGTTAAATTGAGGCCTGGAACTGTCGTGCTATTAACTGCGAGTTGTCTTTTGGTAATTGATGTTGGTCCTTGTCATTTTACTTATTTTCTACGGTTACCAAATCAAACATTAGACTCGAGTTTTACTGTGTGTATTGCTATGTGTTTGTTCATTGTACATTGTCTAAATGTATGAAGGAGGGATGTGCTCTCATTAAATATGAGGGATATGCGTATGCATGGACATTCTAAGTTGACATAAAATTGAGAATGGAAATGGTGAATGTGCCAAAGAGACAACAACCCGACCATAGAGCAGACAACAGCAGAAGGTCACCAACAGGTCTCCAATACAACGAGAAATTCTCGCACCCGGAGGCGTCTTTCAGCTGGCCCCTAAACAAATATATACTGGTTCAGTGATAATGAACACCATACTAAACTCCAAATTGTACACAAGAAACTAAAAGTTAAAATAATACAAGATGTTTGATAATATGACCTTTTAAAAATTTCGGTTTTCAAAACATATTTTACACAACCATGTCAATGGAATATTATGTTATCGAGATAAATTTAATTCTTTACACTTTTTTCGAATTGTGGTTTGGACGTTTTAATCACTTGGTATCCACACTAACGTTAATATCAAAGGGGCATTAGCTACGATATATAAAAAAAGATCAAAAATTTTTTGTTTTGTTTAATTACTAATGAAGTGAAATAATAGCTCGCTTTTAGCAGCCAATTCGTTTCAATTTTGTCAAAATAAGCCGATAAACATCACTGATGAATTATTCACTAGCATGTGAATTTTTCAACCTTATTGAATCTGGTATGCCTGGCATTGAAGAGCATTATTTTATTTTATTTCCTGTATTTATGACAGTTATGTGTTTGTGATTTAACTTATAGTTTTGATGTTTTATTGAGCATTTCTCACTCCTTCAACATGTTCAAACAGAATGCAAAAATTATCATCGGCAATATTAAATGCGAACCATATTTTGCACTTCGGCTGGACTGTATCTGTGTTTTGTCCTCTTTCCCTAATGAAAATATTGAAAAACATTATTTATTTAAACTGAACTATTTGTAGAATGAAATTAATCTGTATGCTTGCAACTTTGATCATCAATATCACTTGAACTGTAATGTACTGTAGAAACTGACTGATCTCAATTTTGTTTTTATATCTTTTATTGTAACATACTACTGTGAATTCAATTTAGTCGTGGAATACCCAAGTTTCGAGGTTCTCGCCGGTAAAGGTTAATTGCGAATTAAGATGTTAAACAAAAAACATTTTTTTAGATCTATATAAACCACGAATTCACTTTTCCACAAGCTTTCTCGCGATCCAAGAAAATTGGTTACCACTAACATATTAATGAATATAAACTCTTCATAGATACCAGGATTGAAACTTTGTACGCCAAACGCTCGAATATTTCTTATCTTATCTTCAATTTCCAAATAAAGTACAAAATCGCAGACCATACACATCCATATTCTTAAATACGGGCAATAGGAATACTAAACATGTTAAAGATATTCAAAGAGTTATTTGTTACATACCATGAACTGTTATTGACTGAATCTGAACTTGCATATATCATGTATATGTATTGTGATAAATTTTCTTTTACAATATAAGTTTTTGATATGACTTGTATATGAAAGAGGTGATATGCTTTTTTTCATTGGCAATTTTATATTTCTGTGTAAAGACAATCAATCAGCTTAGTATATGTAAAACATATAAACAATTGTAAATTCCGTATCCTATTATGATAATTGCATTACAGAGGATTGTTTCCTTGTAAGGAAATTATTAAACCAAGTGTTTTATATGATAAACTCACATCTGTTCCTTTAGTAGAGAAAAAAAGATATTGATGCAATAACGATTTGGTTATCGTCATGAAAGAATTGTGTCACAGTAAAACATCAAATCACTTATATGCTCCTCTTATTTTATCCACAACGTCGTACTCTTAACACGATTATGATATAACGAATTGACACAAAAAAATGAAAAACGAGTAACACGATAGCTGCCAAAAAATACTGCCATCCCTCTTCACATCATATATTTAGTATCGACTCCTTTTATAGTATGTTTTTGACTTTTTTGGTCTCTATTAGTCATTTTTCTTTTTTCATATGCTGTTGTCTATTTTTCATTTATGTTTGGTTTATTCTTCCTCATTTGTCTTGTTTTTTTTATGTTGCGCTTCTTTCTGTTCATCTTTTCCTATTTTTAGCTATGACATGGTCAGTTCATTTTCGACTAATGAGTTTGAATGTCCATGTGGTATCGTTTGCCTCTTTTTATATTGAAAAACAATATAATTTTACAGTGAAACCTGTCTTGTAAGGTCAATTTATGTAACAAGAAAGTTATCTTTTCAGAGAGACAGGTGACATATAAAATGAGGTTTGAAATGCATAGTTATTGCCAAAACCGGACAGGAAAAGGATAATCTAACACGACATGTTTTCGTGTTAAAGAGATGACATTTTTAAGCAGGTTTGACTGTAGTTCAAAATGTTTTAAAATTTACCTGTTCGGATTGACTGTATCTTTGATTAGTTCTCTTCAAATGAAGAAAACAATAAGAAATACTAATTAGCTTTAACTGAACAGTACAAACTTATTAACACATTTCAAAGATATTAAATGATGTTGCTGATAAGACTTTATGATACGTACTGCATTTTAATATAGTCAGCAGAAAAGGTGAAAAAAATATCAGTCAATACTTTTCACAATTATTTATCAGACAGTTGTGTCATGTTTACTATTGTTTATCTGTTTGTCTTTTTCATTTTTAGCCATGGCGTTGTCAGTTTTTTCGATTGACGAGTTTGACTGTCCCTTTGGTATCTTTTGTCCCTCTTTTGATCTGTACTTGACTGATTCTTTAAAAGACTGTATAATGTTTGAAAAACACTAGATCGAATCTGAATAATAACTACTTAAAAAAAAAGTATTCTTGGTAAACAGTTGCATTAATTTTTGTTCAGACTGTAAACTATGGTAATAGTTCCAATGGTATTGAATTAGATGCGCATTTCAACAATTGATGACTCATTCGTAAAAAGTTGTCACCATGACCCTTGTCATTTTGTAATTGGTAGCATTTGGAATTTTAACGAGTTTAACACCATGTATTGTGTTTCCATTGATTAATAAGCTCGCTCTCGTGGAGTTTACTTACTCTGAAACTGCTGAATATATTTCCCATATCGAATGTCTAAAAAGAACAATAACAATAGTTATCAAAAGTACCAGGATTATAATTTTATACGCCAGACGCGCGTTTCGTCTACATAAGACTCATCAGTGACGCTCAGATCAAAATAGTTAAAAAGCAAAATCAATACAAAGTTGAAGAGCATTGAGGATCCAAAATTCCAAAAAGTTGTGCCAAATACGGCTAAGGTAATCTACTCCTGGGGTAAGAAAATCTTTAGTTTTTCGAAAAATTCAAGGTTTTGTAAACAAAAACGATTCAATTATGCACCATTACATATAAAAATTGGTAAAGGCACAATGTTTAAATCCGTTATCTTTGAAATTCATGTTTGTTTTATATAAAATGTTTTCATCTAACTAATGAATCTTCTTTATATTCAAGAAAAGTTGAGAAACGAAAGGATATTTCTTTATTTATGTTTTGTTCCACTAGAAATTAATTCACGGAATATGATCGTATATATGATTTTGTTTATGTCAGCAAAAGCGCTCTGACTTTTGGTTTGGCCATTACTACCTTGACAATAACTTATTTAGCATAGACATCGACCGAGTGGTTGCCTAATATCTTTAAAAAGTAAAAACAAACCGACATATAAGCAAAATTCAAATGGGGAAGTCCCTTTAACACTGTAATTTATGACATCCCTTTCTCATTTAAACAAATATATATATATATATATATATATATATATATATATATATATATATATATATATATATATATATATATATAGTTAAAAATGTTTTCTTTGATTAATATTCACTTAGAATATTTAGCAATTTACAACAGAATATATAAACAATATATTCCGTTACATATCGGTCAAAATTAAATATTGACCTCAAGCTTAATTTGTTATATTTTTATTTTCTGAGTAGCAAAGGTCACAAATTTTATGAGATCGACATAACACAAATTTATTTAACCGAACATTTTACTCGCATATCTTTTTCAAAATTATTTAGTGGTCTTCAGTAAATAAAGATAGTGTCAGAAGTTCATACAATAGCAACTATGTATGAAATATTGTCTTAATAACTCTTTAAAATGAGATATAGCAATTGATGGTCGTTCCCCTTTGGCTTCGTATGTGATTGTATAAACTTGGATAACAAATTATCTTTACTTTAAATTTCAAAGAAAACGAATTATATGTTCAACTTTTTAGATGGTTGTATTTAATAAAACCGAACACACGTATGAACCAGTTTGATATTTCATATTTTAACACATATGAGGAATAACCCAAATTCTTGTCTGTTGGATGTGATTTAGTTATAAATATGACAGTTGTTAAAGCCATTCATTTGATTTTTCCATTTGATAAGTAACTTTCCGTTTTAAATTTTCCTCGGAATTTAGTATTTTCGTGATTTTACGTTTTAGTAGGTGAATGAGGAAACTGTAAAGTTTCTTACACATTGATTAATGAACTACATTTACATTATAGTACCTAGTGGATTCTATTTGGTGCATTGTGCGATAAGAAAGAGTAGAAACATTTTGCAGTACGCTTTACGTTAAACAACATTATAATGATTCGTTTCGTTTCGTATCGTAACGCAATTTATTTGAAATGCTTGTCCATTTATCAATATATTTTAATGAGAAAAGTATAAATGTATCCACTTAAGTCCCAAGAATTCACATGGATAAAGAAATATCATGGTAACCCCTAAACTGCAATTCTACAGTAAAATCCTAGCCGTAGACATTTGTTGGCTGTGCGGGATATACAAATACGAAGCATCGTGCAGTTGAAATGCGAACGTTAAATATAATATCTCGTGAAGGGTGAGTGCATCCTTTCTGCACATCCTTTTGGCATCTCTTAAATATCGTGTAGATAGACCGTTTACAGTCAAAGTGTTTGCGCCAATCCAGCATATGCTCATTTTCAAGTACCAATCTCAATTTATACACCCTTCATCTTGATTGAGCTATCAACAGATAATACCAGTTGTTTTGCAAATATACAAAAAATATCAAGTAAAATAATACTCAACTCCGAGGAAAATTTAAAACGGAAAGGTAAAATCAAAAGTTTAAACACATCAACAAATGGATAACAACTGTCATATTCCTGACTTGCCAATGGTACAAATTTATTTGTTTGTAGACAATGGTGGATTAAACCTGGTTTTGTAGCTTGCTAAACCTCTCAGTTGGATGACAGTTGCATTAAATTCTATAATATTGACAACGATCTCCGAAAAAAACAAACAGACATAACTGGTAAAAATGATAAAAATAGGAGTACAACAGTCAACATTATGCTATAATCTTAATCACTATAAAAACAAACAAATATGCAACAAAGAAGCACAAATAAACATATAGACAAAGCACATTAGCAAAAATGAAAGACAAGAACACAAAAATATGTATATGTACCATAGAACAATAACAAAGTTACGGAATGTATAAGTACAGAGCCACGTAATATGAAACAAATAAACACAAAAAGGCATATAGACAAAGCACATTAGCACAAATTAAAGACAAGAATACAAACTGATGTCTTATTTTTTCCATAAATTTGCTTACCAAGTTAAGTTTCAATATTTCCTATTTCTGTTAGCACATGAACTGCGTATTTCCTCCTAAGTATAAGTTGAATGATCATATTAGTCAGGTCAATATCAGTGTTCACTCGTTTCACCCACACATCTTAAACATAGGTCTATATGAGATATATATAACATAAATGCGCAATTAAAGTATAAATAACTTGACATCATTTAAAGGCCATTAAAGGTATGCAATACTGGAAGCTTCTATAAAAAAATAATCCTGTTATTTAAAATACCAAACACTTGTGATATATCGATCGTACATTTCAATATTTGAAATGCAAACAGTCACGACTTTTATGGTTAAGATTTAAATTCCCTGTTAGATTGAATGGAAAAAATCAGAACTGAATTACTGAGGGCATGCGTTTTGTGTTTCTCAAACAGCTTTTTTCTGAAGAAAACTGTAGCAATTATCTAATTTTGCTTCTGAATTAATATTTTTCTTGGAAATTTTAAGTCGGAATATGTCATTATTAGACAATTGCCTGACCGGAAATTTTTCACAGGTGCTTTTGTCTGTACAACGGTTTAGATTTCCGCCAAAACTATGACAATCGTAGTCTTTATAATGTTTAATTGAATAATGAAATACTACGGTGCAGTAGTTAAAATTATCTCACTATAACGAAATGGTTTAACCGACTCTTTTGTGTAAGTTTTGTCAATGAAAATTTATCAATCAGTTTTGTTTTGTTCTGTTTTTTTTTTTGTCGAATGCTTCCTCATTTTAACCCCTAGATGTTTACTAGAGCACCCTCCGTATCGTACAAAATTAAAAAAAAATCGTTACAAATTAAATTTTGTTCGAGTTGTGTTTTCAACAAAATGATTGAAAATCGTCTGATTGTGACGAATGTTAATGACCACATTCGTCGTCTTCATCTCCATCTTTACGTTATTCGCTCCGAGCTTGCATCGTTTACAGCTAGATTATTTAACGGATAAGTTCAGAATTAAGATAATCTCAATAAAAGATATTCCTTTGTTTTTATATTGCAAATCAAAAAGCAATTATTCAGGTATGTAAGGCTTACATAAGTGAGTAGATTGGACACCTCGTTGAAGCACGCCATGTATATCAAAGCTAGAAATAACTTTTCCTTTCTATTTTACTGGTGTGGTAACATTGTGTTAAAAGTCCTAAATAATTTTTCACAAATTCCAGCTAAATTCAGATTTAATCCGTAATGATGTAGACTGGCCATCAATATTTCGTGACTTACATCAAATGCCTTCTGGCTGTCAGTAGTTATCAAAGGTACCAGGATTATAATTTAATACGCCAGACATGCGTTTCGTCTTCATAAGACTCATCAGTGACACTCTGATCTAAATAGTAAAAAGCCAAACAAATACAAAGTTGAAGCGCATCAATCGTTAGAATATATGGTTTTCTGTCCTTGCACTGCTAAGCATGCCTCGAAAAGTATTTACGCGGTCATGTTTGGCGATAATCCCTTCATAAAACTTAATGGTACTGGAATTTGTCCAGATTTCATATGGTTTGCTTTGTCCAAAATGACAATTCCAATAATGTTGCCAAAACTAATCTTAATGTTATACCACGGTATTGTTTAAGTAAAAAAAAATGCGTTTTCTTAGTCATGATTGGTGATACTGTTCCAGTTTTGTACTTTTTATGGTACCTTATCCTTTAATAGAAGTATATTGAAAATTTATTGTAGTATTTCTATAACATTGCCCCCAGGAGTGTTCCAACTGTTCTGCAGCTAAGTCATATTTATCTGATTCTTTCTTGGTTTTCAGTTGGTCTATAGGTTTCTCGTTTATGTTTTTTTCGAATTTGTTTAATGATTTTGTATGGGACGCCGTAATTGTCTTATAATGTAAATATCTAATGTGTTTTGTAGCTTTGTTTTTTTTTTATTTTTCTTCGTGTTATGTGCGAGATCCTTTATTTCCAGACTTGCATCTCTGTGTTATGTCAAATAAATTGTTTGTTTGTCTGGTCAAACAGTTATATGATATGTCATTGCTTTTCTTTGTTATGTCCAATATGCATTGAAAATCACATTAAGTTATATCTAATGTATATTCAGAGAATACTTCTGAACTTTATGCGCAACCACGTGACGTTCTTTCACATTTCTTCTATGTTGTTTTCACAAAGGTATCATACTTGTACTTTAATTTTTCATCACTCATTTATATTAACTTTGTATTTACATTGTAACATAGATCAAATTTATTCGTTCAGTGTATGTTCATTTGTGTTTCTACGTTTTTGATTGAGTTAAACCATTCCAATTGATATGTTATATTCTATGTTGTGATGTTACACTCTTTTTTCAGATAAGGGTGAAGGTTTGGTACCACCAAAACGTGTAATCCCGCTGCAATTGTTTGTACCTGTCCTAAGTCTTGAATCCGATGTTCAGTAGATTTCGTTCTTGGTGTGGCTCATGAGTGTTTCTCGTTTCTAGTTTTTTTTTATATATCTTAGACCGCTGGTTTTCCCGTTTGAATGGTTTTACACATGTAATTTGTAGGGCCCTTTATAGCTTGCTGTTCGGTGTGAGCCAAGGCTCCGTGTTGACCGTACCTTGACCTATAATAGTTTACTTTTATAAATTGTGACTTGCATGAAGAGTTGTCTCATTAGTACTCATACCACATCTTCCTATGTCTTTGTAAACACCTATTACGTTATTTGCAAATGCCTATTACATTATGTGCAAACACCTATTACGTTATGTGCAAATACCTTTGAAATAATGTGCAAACACCTATTATGGTATATGTAAACACCTTTAACATGTACTTTAATTGCAATCGCCACTAATATAAAGTAAAAGTACCTATTACATTATGTGCAAACATCTATAACTTTATGTTTAAACAACAACATATGCATATGCAATCGTACGATATTAAACCAAAGGTATGTCAGTTTGATGGTTACCACTAATATTGAATTTATGATATTTAGCATGCATTTGGATAAGAATAGACCATTTTCGAATTATGTCCTTCACCGGAAAAGTTCGTCAATTATGCGCGTCAAATTGAAGGGGTACTAGCTGTCAAATTCGTGTCCCCGATTTGACTCAAAGTCTCATATTGGATTTATAACAATGTAAAACATTCATCCAAATTAATTAAAAACAATTAACAGAACACGAGCTTGATAACATGTTGCTTCGTTTCGTGGGTAATTTAGTCTAAACGCCATATAATTGCCTATCGAGATGACCACGAAAACAACCGATGGTCACATAACACGATAAACACAAACATAAATATAAATCGATAAATGGATATTAATGGATTTCTCTATTCTGTTTGATTTCAATGTTGATGTAAAAAAACAAAATTTTGGTTTTATCTGTATATTTCACTGTCAAATTTGAAATTCTTTCACTTTTAATAGCCTAACACGCATCAACCATGCATAATCCATCTCTAGCTTAGGGGTTAAATTGATGTTCACACGAATACGGTTGCAATGAGGTCGAATTATTCACTTGCGAGTGAATGTAATTCATCATCGATGTTAATAGCTTATTTTGACAAAATTGTACCATATTAGCTGCTATTGGCGAATTAATTTGTCACAATTTCACTTTCATTAATGATTAACAAAAAAATAATTTAATTTTATATGTATCTCGTAGCTAGCGCTCCTTTACGCTGTTGATGTGACTAGGATAACATATCATGATCAAGATGTTTAATTGATTAAAAAAAAAGCAAGCATACATCAAAAGAATTTTGAAAAAAAAATAAGTCGGAATAAAGCTACACGAATAATTGTAACCCACATAATTTACACATCTTCAGCAAGTCTTATAATTTCGTCAACGATAAAATCCATATCGGATCTCTCACAAACAGGATTTCCAACAATGACCTTGAAGAAGTTAACCAATCCCTTTGTAGATAGAGGTTGATAGCTAATCATTAAAGAACCTTTGAGCATCATCCGACCCTTTATAGCTGGAGCTACCTAAAAATTAAAACATATTAAAAATTTAAATGTAGCTACCATATACAGAAAGCATCATGGCCTCAAACGATGATCCAGTCATAGTTTCAACCGGCGAACCAGTAAATTGAGCGTTGGCGAGCGCGCTTGTTTCAGTTTTATGAACGTTTTTCTTTTGTCGTATTGTTTTAAAAGTGTTTCATTTTTAAATCATTTCTCACATGATGTTAAGTCTTAAATTGTTGTTCTGCACCAGTAAACTTTAACAAATGTTCACTCTGTCAAACGGATACAGGTTGTTTCAGATCAGTTGTAATGATTTAATATGTGCCGTTCAATGAATGAGTTGTACATTTAACTTACCTTCCCAACTTCTTTCCACCATTCTGCGGTTTCTTGTTTACCTCGGAGACGTGGTGGAATATACCAAAATGAAATGTTGGTACATTGGAACTGTAAATTACAAATTTCGTAATAAGTATGAAATAAACACGCCATAAAAAGTCATAACATTGAAATAAGTGAGATAATAATTATGTGTAATGAAGGTTTGGATGTAGCTATCTATTTTTGAGACAAATATTCACCTTGAAATACCTATTTTGACAAATTTAAAAAGAGAGAGATTTTCGTATTTTGCTGTAAAATGTCATTAAAATTTCATAACCAAGAATCATTATAAAATTTAAGAGTCCGTAATTACATTTTCTGAATTTAACATTGTACTGTTAACCAACTCATTTTCGCGACTTTCGCAAGAAGAAAAATATCGCGAACAAAAATCGTCTCGAAAATTTAAAAGCATAATATTTATAAAGTATTTTTCATTATCGTTTATAATTTTACAAACGTAAATGTTCTTGTCTGAAGTAAAAGATGTGTTACAGTATATAAATGTATCAACTAAAAATCAAGGCAACCTGCGCACTTATTTAAAAGTTGACCCATTCTAATTTTTGTTTTATTTGCTATTTCTCTTAATCAGAACGAAAACAACATATTAATCCTAGTATAATGAAGGCTTTGAATTTTTTGTAAATCTTACAGGAAAAAAAACGGATAGCACATTGAAAACCCCAAATCTATGTGCAATTAATGAATAGTGTTTAAAATCTGAATCCGTTTCCCACTTTGGAATTATCATGCTCCGTGGGAAACTGGCCAATATTTAACCTACCCTCCGTTACAAACTTTTCTGTAACACTCCTCGGAATTCGGACCCTCCGCCGATACTAGGTGTGATCCCTTAATTGAACAAAACAGAATCCTCAAAAACGAATAGACAATATTGCCATAGAAAACAAAACAAAAAAAAACTATCAAAACATCAACAAAATATACAGACACCTATAAAGAGAAAACTGAAGACTGAGTAACACAATCCCCTCATACCGGATGTGATATCAGGTGCTCCGGAAGTATAAGCTGCTTTTGGTCCCTCCCCCCCAATGTGGCACCCGTACTAATTCAACCGATACTATATATGTTCTTATAATACAATGTTCTGTTCCAATCATTAAACTGTTTACATGACTTTGTGTAAACAAGGAAGAAAAAGTTTTTTCTTAAATAAAAAGGAGGACGAGTGAAAGATTTTTCAAATCTAAAATTAAAATAAAAAAATTAATACATAATTATATATAAATATTTATACCTCTGGTAAAACTAAACGAAATCCTTCTGTTAATTTGAGTTTTTCTGTTAGATACCTGGAAATAAAAATCTCATAGAACATAGAAATCACCTAGCAAAATATACCAAGTACAATTATCTCACATGTTTAGAGTAATAATTCACCGAGAAAGTTTGTAAATCATAATCATTTAAGAATTGGAATATATATTTTTTTTTAAATATGGTTGGAAGGTGATTAAAAAGCTTATCAGCATCACCATTGTTCAGTTTATTCATTTTATCGTATAAATCCCCCTTTTTTTAAACTTTGATGTAAGCACTATACATATTTTTTTATAAGTATAATGGATACGAAAATTTTACATTATTGGACTATAATAACCTCATCATAAAAATAACAGGATTAAAATTTTGAACGCCTGACACGCGTTTCGTCTACATAAGACTCATAAGTTACGCTCAAATAAAAAAAAAAGTAATGGTAAAAAATGTACAGAGGATTGAGGACCCAACATTCATAATTAAAGTACATATCCGTTAAGATACTTTAATTTAATTAGATCAGTATAAAAGGATGTCTTACTCACGCGGCATTTTCAAATGCTTTCTCAATCCTAGCGCCCATAGCTTTGTCACCACGACCTTTCCACATCAACCACAATTTAAGAACATCGTTTTTACGACCACACTGAATTGTTCGATCCCCTGTATAAAAGGTAATAGGGGCATCAGCGTAATCGTATGTTTAGAACCACTAAAGAAACTGATAAAAATATTGTTTTAGTCTTCAATTATTTTAATAACTATAATTTAAACCAGCAACGATTAAAAGTATCTAATTTTTCAAAATTTGAACTGAAAATCACCTTTTTACATCATCTTTTTCACGAAATGTTACTGTGACTTTTATAAAAAGTATATTTTAAACACATTTTAAAGGCGTCTGGTTTTGTTTGATATCGCTACCGGTTCTGGTCTACAACGGTTCAGTTAACCGGCGGTTCAGTTATCTGCAATGTTAAAAAAAAGAGATTTACCTATATCATATGATGTGTCGTAAATTTTGTCTGGTTGAAACAGATATTCTGCTCTATATGCATTACACCTTTCCAAAAATCCCTGTTAAAAAATTCAACCATAAAAAATTATCTTTTACATGCATATGTACACAATGAAAACAATTATTGCGAGTGATAAAGTGATTATTTTCCGCAATCCATCGGATTTGAAGAAAACATATTTCAAGAGCTTCAAAACATTACAATGTTTCTTATTGGTGTTAGTTTTCGCAATTAAAATTTCAATTTCCACGAATGATGACGAATAGAAATTTGATCACTTTGACTGGCCTCCGACCGACAATTAAACACTTGTCAGTGTGGGGCGACTGTTTGGTTTTGCGGGATGTATAAGTACGCAGCCACGTCCGATTAGAATGATGGCGTTTATTCTTTAACCTTAAGTAAACAATGCAATGCTCTTTGCAAGTTCAAGAACCCTTGCAACAACAAGGATCTGTAGGAGGCCTGTTGCTAGGCAACATTTCTGTCCCTATCCAATATGTCCTCATTTCCCAGTGACAAACCATATCATTGCGAACGACTTGTATTACATACAAAACTAGCATATTGTACAGTTCTCGTCGAAAATAAACTATCAACACTGGACACTTTTAATTTGCAAAACACTCATTTGCAAATCCGCCGCCGCCTCAAACAAGAGCTACAATATCATGTATATAACCAAAATGTGCGGAATTACATGGGATTCAATAATTTCATTGGTTTTATACTGCTACTTTCATATTTATTTTGCAATTTGAATTATAAAAACATGGGATTTTCAATATCCCATGGGACAGGGCAAAATCCCATGGGATTTACCATTATCCCATGGGATTTTGGTTAAATCCCATGGGATTTTTTTTGGTCCCATGGGATTATTGTAGTCCCATGGGATATTTGTTGTCCCATGGGACAAAAAAAATCCCATGGGACTATAATTATCCCATGGGATTTTTAATATCCCATGGGACAAAATAAAATCCTATAGGATTAAAATTATAAATATATATAAATATAAAGTTATGTGTATGTTACAATGAATGCTGTTTGGTAGTAAAATGTTTTAAATGTACACAAGTTTTTTTAATATTTTTTATATATACACTGATATACATATATATAAAAAAAAAAAAAATTGTCACAAACATGTTTTTTATTTGTTTATATAACAATAAAGATTATTCTTATTTTTGGAATGTATAATAATAATATTTTACAGTCAAAGAATAAAGTCCTTTCACTGAAACAAAATGATGAAATTTCTAAATAAATGAAAAAAATATTGTTTTGAAATCTTTGTCTTGTTTATTCTATTATGAAAAATAGAACTGAAAACATATTTCATATTCTGACTGAATAGTTCACTCTTTTCATGAGGTAAGATTTTCTTTGTTATAGGTTCATTGCAATACTTGTATAGGCAAACAATTTGAATTATATATACCTTTGTGGTGTACATAATAGTATGCTTATATTTGCAAATTTATAATATAAACACTTTTTGTTAAAGTTTTTGCTTTCTTTATTCCCAACTTGCTATGTACAATTATTCAGTCCACTATATAAGAGTGAAGTCAATAAATAATTTCATTCACTAGAATATTCCTGCAATTCTTAGACAAAACCTTTTTTCAATCTGTTCTTCAAAGATCTGCCTCTGTACATCTTTATTGAATGGAGAGATTCAAATGAGAAGACAAAGCAAGTTTATTTGGACAACAACATTCTTATATCTAGTTCATTCGTTCCATCTTTCAATTGATAATTACATTGTTGTATTTATATGATCAAGTTCTTGTGCATCTATGATCGTGATGATATGACTCCTTTTTGTTTATAGTCATAATGTTGAAATTTCTTCTTTCAAATAAATGTAGGAAAAAACATGTTCCATTTCAAATTAATAAAAAAGTCGCACTGTGGAGAAAAATACCAGCTTTAAGTTTTCCGTTCAGTATTGATCTGTGAATGATGACCATGAAAATCGAGATGTCTGACCTACAAATACACAAACTCAAAAATTATCAGTGAAGAGATCAATAAAATGGCTATTTTATCATGTTTATGATTAATATGATAAACTTCCATTTAAATATTCAAGTACTAAATTACAGAAATCGCTTAAATTTTATAATAGTTTAGTAAAGTACAGCTTATTTAAAATTATAATAAAAAATATAGGCCACCGATGAGTAAAATAAGATATTACATTTCTAATGCCAAAAAATTGCATTTTTGCTCCAAAGGGAGAAAATTTCGAGCTCTTTCAATGATATATGCATTTTAAAAGTCATCTGGGGCCAAACCGAATTGATTGTATTGAATGATTTGGTGTACCATATGATAAAGTTATAAATAAAATGAGTTATGAAAAAAAAATATTAAACATTTTTATGAAATTGTTATACGCTAGAGCCTCCTTAAATGTCATTTGATCTCTATTGGAGAAATGTCTCATTGGAAATCAGACTGCTAAGTGTTTCTTATTTTTATATCAACCCAGCCATATTATACCTGTCTAATATCAGGAGCTTGTACATAGTTCAGTGGTTGACGTTGGTTCATATCCGTCATTTTTATTTTTCATAATTTTTTGTTTTTATAAATTAGTCTGGTATATTTGACGTTTGAATTGATGCTCTGTTTCAAATTTGGTTAGTGTTGACTTTTATAGATTACTATAACATGTATAGGGTATGGGTTTTCTCATTACTTACAGGCCATCAATGGCCTCTAATAAGTAATTACAATGCTTACATCCACTAAATTGAACTCTGATGGATAGTTTTCTCTTTCATCATACCACATCTTATTTTAATAAATATTTAATCATTATTCAAGGACAAAAAATTTTATAACAGTGGACTTACCATTTAGGCTTTGTTGACCTCTGTAAATCTTATTTTGTTGATAATTTCTTCTGTTTATAGTTTCCCCTTTATCTTTCATGTTCTTGCCCTACACATAAAAGGGTAAATATCATTTAATGACAAAAATAACTACTACATGTATTACATAATTAGTAGGCAACTGAAAATTTTGTCTTATTTATCAACTTACTCATCATTCTTGTTCAATATCATGAATATTATCATTATTCTATGAATATGAGGTCACAGTAAAATTAACCTTGGCAGGCAGACATCTTTTTTTTATATGATACCTTGTAGTCATTCCATACAACAAGTAGACCTATGCTTAAAAAATCTAAGGCCAAAATTAAAAATATGTTTGTTTCCCCTCCCCCCACACGGGTCAAAAATAAGCGCCCAGGTCAAAACATTATTTTCCACAAAAAAATCGAAATTATTTTTTTCCTGAAAATAATTTGTTTCCATTTTTCGAAAGTGCTTGAAAGCAGAAGGATTGATAATCTAAATAAATACACTCAAATTGAGCACAAACAACTGATAAGTGGCCTGGACTGGACAAGTCAAACCATTCATGTGACCATGCTATGACAATCACATCCTGTTAAAAAAAACTAGAGGCTTTCAAGAGCCTGTGTCGCTCACCTGTTAATGTGTTTACTGATGTCCGCCATCTTCGTTGGTAGGCGGGGTCATTAGAAACTTTTTTTAAAATAGATACCCTAGTATTATGATTGTGGCCAAGTTTGGTTAAATTTGGCCAAGTAGTTTTAGAAATGATTTTTATACAAGTTACAAAAATGACGAAAAGTTGTTCAATATTGACTATAAAGGGCAATAACTCCTTAAGGGGTTCTCTAACAATTTTGATCATGCTGACTTATTTGTAGATCTTACTTTGCTGAACATTATTGCTGTCTACAGTTTATCTCTATCTATAATAGTATTCAAGATAATAACCAAAAACTGCAAAATTACCTTAAAATCACCAATTTTAGGGCAGCAACCCAACAACAGGTTGTCCAATTCAACTGAAAATTTGTGAGGGGATATATCTTATTCTGATGGACATTTAAATCTTGAAAGATTTGCCCTAAATGTCTTAGTTTCAAAGATATAAAGCAAAACCTGCATTTTACCACTATGTTCTAATTTTAGCCATGTTGGCCATTTTGTTTGGTAGGCTGGGTCATCGGACACATTTTTTAAACTACAAACCACAATGATAATTGTGGCCAAGTTTGGTTAAATTCGGCAAAGTTGTTTCAGAGAAGTAGATTTTTAAAAAAGTTACTAAAAATGATGAAAAGTGGTTAAAAATTGACTATAAAGGGCAATAACTCCTTAAGGGGTCGACTGACAATTTTGGTAATGTTGACTTATTTGTAGGTCTTACTTTGCTGAACATTATTGCTTTTACAGTTTATCACTATCTATAATAGTATTCAAGGTAAAAACCAAAAACTGCAAAATTTCCTTAAAATAACCATTTCACAGGCAGCAACCTATCAACAGTTTGTCCAATTTGTCTGAAAATTTCAGGGCAGATAGATCTTGACCTGATCAACAATTTTACCCCATGTCAGATTGCTGTAAATGCTTTGGTTTTTGAGTTATAAGCCAAAAACTGCATTTTACCCCTATGTTCTATTTTTAGCCATGGCGGCCATCTTGGTTGGTTTGACGGGTCACGCTACACATTTTTTAAACTAGATACCCCAAGGATGATTGTGGCCAAGTTTGGTATAATTTGGCCAAGTAGTTTCATAGGAGAAGATTTTTGTAAAAGTTTACGGACGACGGATGACAGACGCAGGACGACAGACGAGGAACGCCAAGTGATGAGAAAAGCTCACTTGACCTTTCAGGTCAGGTGAGCTAACAAGAACCTGCCTTCCTGGTCTGTTTACAAAGGGTATACCCGGGGGAGGGGAAACAGACATTCTTTTAAATGTGACCTGATAAAATGACAAAACCAAGAAAACTTATCATTGACCAAAGAACAATAAAATGCGGTCATGGTTTATATATGAATCTGCCATTCAGACATGCACACCTTACAATTGTTTCATATCTACCAAATATAATCTACCTGTAACTTTAAACATATGATAAACTGACAAAACAATGCAGTGTTTCATTGACCAATGAACCATGAAAATGAGGTCAAGTTCATCATGTTCATATAAAATATGACAGACAGCTAAGTGCATATTACAATTATTTCATTCTCTAAATAAAGGGGCCTAATTATTGCTTACAGTATCCGGAAAATAGACCAAACCACAAAAACTAAATATTTTCAAAGTTCCTTATACCCTGCCAATTTGTTATGGTTGTGCCTGTTCCAAGTCAGGATCCGATAATTCAGTGATTGTCGTTTGTTTATATGTAACATATCTGTTTTTCAATTTTTTTGTACATAAACTAGGTTGTTAGTTTTCAACTTTCAACGTAAAATAATACAAGTGTTGGGAAAACAGGAAGTTGTCGAGTGATGAATCTGAAAATGCATCAGACGGTATAGCTGACTTATTTAACCCTGAAACCAAATTTCAGAAATCCTTCTATTGTATTTCCTAAGGAAAATGGGACGAAAAATATTCATCGGACGAACTGACTGACGCAAGGATGGATGGACAGACAGGGGTAAAACAGAATACACCCCACCCCCCTTTTTATTAAAATGGGGGCATAATTTTAATATGGGGCTATAAAAACCCATGCAAGATGTCAAAACAAAAAGAAGTAACCTAATTCTTACTTGTTAGGGGCTATTTATTTATTGTCGGTTATACATATAACAATACAACATATTAGAGGTCTGTAGAGCTTTTATCCGACATACATATATGACAAGCACAATACATTTGTACATGAAACATAAAGCTCATCACTGAGATAGTAGTCTCAGATAGAGGGAGGCGGGGTCAACCAAACACCCCTATTCAATCTGAATGTAGGACAGAAAGTCACAGTCAAAAAGTCACACACTGTCACAGGACAAAAAGTCACAATTTAGTTTTGAGATTATTTTTCTTTGAACAAGAAAACACTCTTTTTGTATTTTTCTTAAAGTTTTATACATGAACATGATGTAGCAACTTTAAATTGAAATTTATTAAAAACAAATAAATCAGTGCATTAGGTTTGCGCACATTACCATTACATTTGCGCACAAAAATCATTACGTTTGTGTGCAGCTTTTGATTACATTTGCACGCATTTTTTAACATGTAAATATAAAGAAAAAGATATAGTATGATTGCCTTTTACAGCTGACTATGCGATATGGGCTTTACCTTGGGCTTTGCTCATTGTTGAAGGCTCTATGATGACCTATGGTTGTTAATGTCTGTGTCATTTTGGTCTCTTGTGGACAGTTGTCTCATTGGCAATCATACCATATCTTCTTTATATTGGCTTATTGTTGAAGGCCATAAAGACCTCTAGTTGTAAATGTCTGTGTCATTTTGGTCTCTTGTGGACAGTTGTCTCATTGGCAATCATACCACATCTTCTTTTTTATATTATGAACAATTTCCTAAAATTAAAAATGAATATATGTAAGAAAAAGAAGATGTTTCAAAATCTTTTTTCATTTATATTCAATCAATTGTCAACAAATTGTTTGTGACTTTTTGTCCTATCAACTTTGTTACTTTATGTCTGAGTTTGACATGTGTTTGACTTTTTGTCCTGTGACTTTTTGTCGGAATGTCCTGTGACTTTCTGCAGGGGAAATCATAGAGAGGGTTCTGTTCGTTTACCTTCCATCTTAATCAGTGAACTGAATAATTGTTTTTTGCAGAAGTTCGGGGAGTGTTAAAAAATCACTTGTGCAAGTTGAGAGTCAACACTTACACAGGGACTACACAATACTTTTTCAGAATGTCATCAAAAAAGAATCACTGGTGACAGGGGAGTGTAACCGATGAATTGATCCTGAAATAGATAAGATTTTCCCGGTACGTCTAAACACCGCTCAGGAGGACCTCCTGGGTGCACACATGCAGGGCATACAAAGTGCACTCATGGCAGACCCTATATAGTCGCCGTCGTATCTGCACACATGATGGATGTATATATTCGTTATAGATCGTCATACACTTCTCATTTTAGAGTTAAATTTGCCAGCAACCTCTTAAGATTTTAAAATAAAAATGCTACTAAAAATATATTATTTCCCCCAATTTTCGCAATTTTTTCGCCATATAAAATATTTATAAACGATGACGAGGCCTCACAAATAAATATAAATATGAAATATACTGGAACATCGATTAGCATAGATCGAGCAGCAGAGTAAACTTCCACATAAATCTCGAAGTTATTTACGCCGGATAATATAGACTGTGCACCTGAATAAAGTTGTCAAATACATTAATTTGTGTTTTTTACTTCTACAAGAAATTTGATTCAAATGCTAATTACGCACCATTTGCTGAGCAGAGAATCATTCTAAGCCAGGAACAGTCTATACTAACTGATAACAGTAAGAATAGAAAGTCTCTGTAAAAAGGCAGTCAATCCTAACAGAACTGTATTAACTTAATGATACATGTACATCAAGTTCCAGCACCTCACCAAGCACTCTTGCCTTGCATACTGAGATGGCAAACTGGTGTGTGTCAGTAAAACTGCGTAGGTTCATATCGTTTAATTCAACGTTTGTTTGGTTATTTTTTAAGGATCGTTGTAAAATTATACCTAAATCTTTGTTAAAATACGATTTTAAATTGTTCAATTCTTTCTATTTCATAATTTTGTCAAAGTCTACTTTTAAAAGTTTTAAATTTTACAGAAAAAATGAATATTCCATTTTGATTTGAAGAAAATCTTTTTGAACTGTCATGACATGGTGTTGCAAAGCTGATTACAGGTATTACACTATAACATACAGTAATTTTCCATTACGACAGGAAGCCTCAGTTCCAGATTGCCTAAAACATGGAATACTAACCCCAATCTTCAAAAATAAAGGGTTGTCAACAGATGCAAAAAATTACCGAGGTATCACTGTACTTCCAATTATCGGGAAAATACTAGAAATACTCCTCAGACAGCTGATCCGAGACATTATTGATATTCTTCAAAATCGTCTACAAAGAGGCTTTACTCCCGGAGTTTCTCCACTATACAGTGCTCTCATACTATTAGAATCAATTGCAGAATCCATGGACCAAAAACTACCTATTTTTGTTGCTCTACTGGATGCTAAGGCTGCTTTCGATGTCGTCAACCATGATAGCTTGCATCGTAAACTCTTCTTATCAGGAGTAGGTGGAACACTCTGGCTCTTAATACGCCAACTTAGTACTTATGCCATAACCTCCATCAAATGGAATGGTTTAATATCAAATCCATTCCCTGTTCACCAAGGAGTACGACAAGGTGGAATTCTCAGTACCGAACTCTACAAAGTTTATATAAACGACATTCTAGACCAACTGGAAAATAGCGGTCTGGGTTCCTACATTGGGAATATATATTGTGGTTCGCCGACCTGCGCTGATGATGTCGCCCTGGTTGCAAATTCACCTTCAGATCTCCAGTCAATGATAAGTACAGTTGAAAACTACAGTATTCAGGAAAAATATAAACTCCAACCCACCAAGATTCTTGTACTGAAAAATGTGCCCTCCACACGAAATACAGACTTTGAATTTGAGATCAATAATACAGCTATGCTTCAGCCAAGCTCGGCTCTTCATATAGGAATTAAACACAGCTCTGACTTAAAGAAAACAATCAATATTCATATTGAAGGAAATATATCTAAAGCCAGACGGACAATGTATAGCCTAATGGGTGCTGGTCTTCACGGAAAGAATGGTCTCAACCCAATTACTTGTCTACATATCTTTCAAATATATATCCTACCTGTTCTTATTTATGGACTAGATATATTACTTCCAGACAAAAAACACATAGAGCCATTAGAAGTATTCTATAGGAAAGCAATGAAACAAATCCTATCACTGCCAAATAATACTGCAGATGCAGCTGTCTATACTATGACAGGAGTAATTCCAATACAAGGAACAATACATAAAGCTGTCATAAATATTTATAACAAAATATGTGGAATGGAATCCTCAATAGAAAAGGAACTAGCTGAACGACAACTACTTATGTCTGGTTTCAACTCTCAAAGCTGGTTCTCAAAAGCAAGATGCATTCTAGCCCAATATAATCTACCTTCAGCTCATGATCTAATGCTCAATCCGATCAACGCAAATCGATGGAAAACACAAGTAAAAAAAGCAGTTGACAGTGTCTGGCATGATCAATTGAGAACAAAAGTATCCCTATATAGTTCTCTCAATTATCTATCCACTAACAATATACTCTGGCGAAACACTCATCCTTGTCTTGCAAGTGTAGGCACATCATCTCAGGATATAAGTCGTCTTCAAACAAAACTAAAGCTCCTTACAGGCACCTACTATCTTCAAAGCAACAAAGCTTCATTTAATCAAAATAGCGTAGATCCAACCTGCTTACTATGCAAAGAATCCGCAGAAACGGTAGATCACTTCCTTCTGGAATGTAAGACTTTGCATGATATCCGCATACCATACCTGCATGAACTTGAAAGCTTTCTTTGTAGCTTTAGAAACTGTACCAAATGCTTTAATCTTACTAATGTTGTAATAGACGCACAGCTCATTTTAGATCCGAGTCACTTATTATGTGCTTGTGGTTGCAGATGCAAATGCACTGACAATTGTTTTATGGTAGAATACATATCCAGAAAATTATGCTATGCGTTACATGCCAAGAGAAACGAAATCTTAAAGACCTTACCGTCTAGCAAGAGCAAGAGTCAAAGACTGTAGCCAACGTACACCCCACGGGGCGTACATTTATATTTATATTTTTTTATATTTTCAAACTAAGTGTGTATAGACATATATATTCATTGTGAAGTGCTCCTTTGAAGGAGGGATTTCCTAATACAGATACAGATACAGATACAGTGCGTGTATTCTCGGGTGTGTATAACGTATAGTTTTCTAGAGAACATCCTGTCTACGTGTAATACAGATTGATGACATTATACAACATTTTTTTGATTAAATGTGATAAGGTATCTGTGTCCATTCCCTATTTCAACACCACTAATTTTTCGAAGAAAAAAAATCAAAAAAAAATATATGAAATTAAGAAGAAAAGTAGCAAATATAAACTTCAGTAATTGCGCATTGAGTAAACATAATTTCAATATTGCATGAACAAATCCGTGAGAAAACGTATATATACATGTATGAATAAAGATGTGTTTAAAAAGACCTATTGGCTTTATTTCACACTAGGACCTAAGATAACTAGAACTAAGCAATGATTGATCCAGAAATTTGTGGGGACTCATTGACTGCCTTAGAGGGGTCACGTCCAGTCATGCTTCCGTGATTCCCTATATAATCTACCATTTGTTTCCCAAGATTTAGGAGGGGCTGGTACACACACATATATATATATAAATATACCTCTGCGGCGGAGCCAGCCATTTGAAAAGGAGGGGTCCCAACCCAGAACAAAAGGGGAGGGGGTGGTTCCTACCATATGTCCCCATTCAAATGCATTGATCGTTCAAAAAAAGGGGTGGTTCCAACCCCCGAAACCCTACCCCTGGATCCGCCACTGATACCTAGTATGCATATAATTAAGAACAGCTTTGAATATATGCATATAAAATAATGGTACGTTTAAAGACCGTTCAGGATTTCCTGGTTGCACACAGGACATTAAGTAACTTAGGACATGTATATATAATAGTAAGAGTTCAGGGTATACATTCGATAACTAACATATTTTATAATTTTGTAATTTTTGTATTGATAAAATCAGAGACATATAATACATGTATTGAGACATATATAATACATGTGTCTCTGAAAAAATCAAACCATCTTTAAAGAAGTTATTTCAGTTTGAATCGACTGTTTTTTGCATTAGAATTCCAAAACGTTAATGTTATTTACAAATGCGAAAACCTGCAAGAAAGAAACATTTATATTCGGTGATTTTTACACTAAACGTTTTCGTAATTTGTTTTAAAAATATTAAAAAGTACATGTACATCTTTTTTCAAGATTTGTATAGTAACTGGTTTAATTAAGTCCCCTTGATGAAATTTAAATTGCGAGACGCTATTTAATAAACTATGATCTATCTATCGGCATGCGTCGTTATTTGGGATACGTCACGGATGACCGATGGTCATATTCAATACGATATACCAATCATCATTTGAATTTGGTCAATTGATCTTTAATAATTAGGACTAATTAGTGATGGCGGAAAATAAGTCGCTGGTGATGGTTAAAAACATATAGAAGTAAACTTTGTAAAAAAAAAGGTTTCCTTGGAAAAAATTATGAAAATATATGAATATGCTAAATAATTTTTTTCCGAAATAATAATTAAAGACGTTTAGAAATAACAAATCACAGTTGGGAAATTTTCAATTCAAGTAATTTCATTTTGAAAACGTTGAAAAATATAGATCTTATTATATGTACAATGTGGGCCGCTTGGAGATCAAATTGTGAAACCCTGCATAATTAGGGTTTGTCTACTTTCGTCTTTTTATATTGCCAAACATTCTATAATCAAGGATTCGTACAAGGCCTTGTTATAATGAATATTATCGCCAATATCACCATAATTACATAAAGAACAGATAAAATATTCTCCTAAAGAGTTTGCCATCTAACAATTCAAAATGAAATGTTGAGTCGAAACTGAGGTACCAAATCTATAAAAAGAATCACTATTTTCAAGGAATTGTATATTGAAATATATACAATTCCTTGCTATTTTATATATTTTTTATAATATATGTATATATTCTTTTTTTCAAAACTCCTGAAATAATTTAACATTATCTATAGAGAGCTTACATATGCAAATCTGTTTAGAAGTATGTGAGCGTAAATAAAAAATTTTTATTACCCCCCCTTTTTTTTCCTTCTATAAAATTTAATTGTAAACGATTTTCTTTCTTAATTTGTGTTTGCTCATTAACTGGGGTTCATGCTGTCAAAAAACAAAAATTTCTCCTTGTGAAAAAGTTATTGATAAAAAAAATTTGAAGCTTCCAGAAGAATAACGGTACGTCTAAACACCGCTTGAAGGACCTCCTGATTGCACTCATGACATACGAAGTGCACTCAGGACCCTTTATAGTCATCGCACACAGGATGGATGCATATATTCTTTATACGCTTCTTATTTTAGAGTTAAATTTGGCAGAATTTGAAATCGAACTTAGATAGATATGTTACATTTGTAATTCTTAGTAAATAATAAGGGCACGTGTCACTGATTACACAACTACTGAGCCATGAATTATCCAATCAACAAAATTAATTGGATTATCTTTATTGTTGTTTTATATATTGTGTTGTTTGTACAGTGTGACCATGCGGGAAGTAATATTGTGACGTGTAGAATGAATATCACGATGTTTTAAGATTTTCGTCTTTTATTAAAATTTCGTTCCATAAATTTTTAAGTTTTATTCTTAATTTTATTATCATGTCCTGGACCAGTAATTAATTCTTTGCACGAGTTTGAAAAGGGAAATAAATGTTCATACTTTAAAAGAATTTATATTAATTAAAGTTTTGTATACATATGGAATCCGTTCTTAACGGTAAAAGCCGTACTTTTCAAACAATCAAACTCATATACATGTAGTTAGATGTAATTTCTCATTTTTATCGAACTTGTCCAGGAATTTTATTTTAGAGTTATACGAATATTTTAAGAAATCCGTTTTTATTAAGTTTTTTTTCTCTAATTAAAGTCGTTTTGTCCAGTTTCACAAGCCTGAAACTAATTTCAATGCGAAAATAAATTCTGAAAATGAACTTGTCTCCGTTTTCGTCTCCGTTTTTTGAAAATTATGATATTTTGGGTATAATTATTTCTAGAAAATATGTAGTTAGATTGTAGTAGCGAGAAATTATAAAAAAGAAGATGTGGTATGATTGCTAATGAGACAACTATCCACAAAAGACCAAAACGACACAAACATGAACAAAGAAAGACTATTTCGAAGACAGTTTATTGACACGAAATCCGTTCAAACCACGACTAAGTCTTCGTGCACAGATTTCCGTTAAGGTTAAACTGAATATTGTACATAATTGTCTTCTCTTGTATAATGGTTTGTTGAGAATAAAGATATACAAATGTAATAAAATTTGATATTCAGTCAACATTGTGTTTGTTTAAAAACTTGATTTAGAGAGAGAGAGAGAGAGAAAAGAATCACACTGAAAAACAAAAATCGAACTTGTTACAGAAAAAACGCAACTATAAAATAATTTTCTTTATTCGTGAACTGCAAAACAGAACAAATTAATTTACCCGTCATCATGAAAAATAAACTGAAAAAGCACATCGAATGAGATATACATTTTATTTTTTCTATATGCAAATTCATGTGAAAGGTAAAACTGAACTAAACAATACAATTCCTAAAAAACAATAAAGATAATCCAATCAATTTTGTTGATTGGATAATTCATGGCTCAGTAGTTGTGTAATCAGTGACACGTGCCCTCATTATTTTATAAGAATTAACATATCTATCCAAGTTCGATTCAGGCGCGGATTCAGAGGGGGGAGGGGGGTTCCGGGGGGTTGGAACCCCCCTTTTTTGGCCGATCAATGCATTTGAATGGGGACATGTAGTTGACCCCCCCTTTTTTGGTCCTGGGTTAGGACCCCCCTTTTTAAAATGGCTGGATCCGCCCCAGCGATTTCAACTTCTACCAAAATTTAACTCTAAAATAAAAAGCGTATAACGAATATAAACATCCATCATGTGTGCAGATATGATTACGGTAATGGGTCCTGAGTGCACTTTGTGGAGCGGCCGGTTGTTTAGACGTACCTGAAGAATAAATCATTTCCTGAACCTAAAATACATTTATCTGTAATTAAAGAAAATTCGCCTAAAACATTCTCTCATATATTTAAACAATTAATTGTAAAATAATTAATTCAACGTCGGACTTTCTGTCTGTTTACTAATACTTATCTTGTTCAGTTTAGTTTATACCCATAATAGATGAACGGAAATAAGTACTTTTTTTAGGAAAATTTACAACTAGATGAACGGAATTAAGTACTTTTTAGGAAAATTTACAACTCAAATTTTCAAAAACAAAATTCTCCACTTTTTACCTGGATGTTTTTCTCTGTCTCGAAGCCGCAACCGTTGACCCCGTATCAAACGTAGCGACCAACACCTCACATGACGTATTCTCGATGTTGAGGTATTGACAATATACAATCACATTTATCAATATACAGCAAGTAAGTAATTTGGTGTTGAATGCCAGTAGATCAGAATTTGTTAATTGAACTTTACCTGTTTAAGGGGCACTAGCTGCCAAGTTCATGTTCTTCATCGATTTTAATAAAATTCATATAACGTGTATAGTGTTGAATTGTTTATTAAAATGTTGCCCACAATCTTGGCTGATATGCATAAAACCATTATATTTCATGACACTGCATGAAAAAGAAATGGACTTATCGCATAATACCAGAACCAGAGACATATATATTGTATCTAATATCTCTGCCAGAACTAAAAAATAAACTACAGTAAGTCCACATACACATAAGAGGGTATGGATGTGAATTAACAGAATAGAGAACAAAGGACAAAGAAAAAAAGGAATAAAGAATAGTGAATGAATGGAAAGAAAGTGTAAGTTATTAAAAATATAACTAAAAAAAGAAGACAGAAAAAAAAGATACCCCTCCGAGACGAGCCTTACATGCACTGTTATTACCCAAGGTTAATTTTACGGCGGCCCATTTTATTTTGGCTTAGAAATAAACATAATTGACAAGTTTCCTTCCCCTGCATTCTCGATCCCACATGTAAATAGCACGGTGATTTCAAAAAGACATTGATACATCATTACAACACTTGCCGTCAGTGTTTGAATATATTGATTAAGAAGGTACAATGTATAGAAGATTAATGCACGCACACTATTATCCACCACTGGCCTAAATAGTTAGTCCGCAAACAACGAGGGTCATAAAAACCCAGCACTTTGATCACAGCCACCGGCATGGTGTGAATCTGAAAGCTTCCCACTATCCATTTCTACCCATAGAAAACTTTTGCCTTTCATTTATCAAAAATGAAATATGTTGATATTAATGGTATATAAGAATTATTGGGGAATTCAAACCATTCCTATTGTAAGTGATAAAACTAAATTTATATCAGGGTGATTGAAATGAGGAAAAAAAAGGGGGGATCAGGAGTTCAGGGCCCCCTGTTTGGGAAAAGAATTGGTTGATTATATATGGAATCACTGAGTCATGGCAGGAGCAGGCCCCTCTTAGGCAGTCGGTGGGCCCACTTTTGAAAAATTCTGGATCCACCACTGTGGTCATGGTAGTCTTCAGTTGTATTATCTTTTTAAAAAAAAAATACACCTGTATAGTGTATATTCTTTAGTGTAAATCAAGAGAAATACTGTGAACTATCTGTGCATTGGGGCTTATTAAAAGGTATTTCGTGGGGAAGAAAGAAGGGAGGGTGAGTCCATGGGAGGTAATCCCCACCCCTTTCAATTTGAGAATATGCTATTATCTTGTAACGGTCCAGATCCCCATCCCTAAACCATATATATTCTTGAATGGGGCGATAAAACAAATCAAATGAAATTAAAAGGAGGTCTTTGGGGGCTATCCCACCCTGTTCAATTTGAGAATGTGCTATTATCTTGTGAACGATCTAGATCCCCACCCCTAAACCATATATATTCTTGTCGGGGACAATAAAATTAATAATGAAATAAAATAAAAGTGAAGTCCCACCCCCTCTAGTTTGAAAACTTGTAAACGGTCAAGATCCCCACCCCTAAACCATATTTATATATTCTTGTATAGAACAATAAAACAAATCAAAGGAAATATAGGGAGAGTCCATGGGGTTCACCCCCACCCCCACATGTTTGAGAAACTTTTAAATGGTTGAGATCCCCTGTCATCCAGTGGTTAGGTGAAAAAATTTCAGGATCCCTGATCCCCACCCTCAAACCATATATATTCTTGTATGAGACAATACAACAAATCAAATGAATATAGGACCATCCCCTTTGTCTTGGGTTGGGAACCCCCCTTTTTAAAATGGCTGGATCCGCCCTGGCATACCATCTAGCTAGCTATAAAGGCTTTAAAGATATGAAATCAAACAAGGAAATTAACAGTGTAGGCAACTGTTTTGAATTTAAAAATATAGTCTTTTACATATATAACAATGTTGAATTTTTTGTGCATTTATTTTTGCTTATCGTATTTTCAATAATGGACAAAATTGCATGATTGAATATTGTAATTTAAGAAAAATCAGCATACATGATATAAAATGGGAAGTGGAAACTGGGAATTTGACAAAGAGACAACAACCCAATCAAAGAGCAGACAAAGGCCAAAGGTCACCTATATATATGGGTCTTCAATGCAGTGAGAAAAATTCGGCACTGGTCTTCAGCTCATAAATATGTATCAGAAATGAAAACGAGATACAGCTTTCAGTTGTATTAATAAAAACCTCACAATAAGTTCTGAATATCAGAATATATATATACAGTATTGCAAGATTTTCTCAAAATGTACACATAGAGCTGAAAAACTGCCAGTGACTGTAAAATTAATCATGCTTACATTAAAGTCCATGGAGTCCATCTTAATATGCATACTCACGTACAAAGGAATATAAGTATGCAATAGACATCAAGTTTTCAAAAATAAGAGTATCTATGCCATTAATTTACGACAAGATCTTAATCAATCTTAAGTAATAATTTCGGTTTGTTTAAATATTTCGGAGGTTAGTATGACCTCCTCTTTGGTGATGATGTTTTCGTTTTAAAGTTGGGAAAATTGTTTGTACATGTACCAACAAAAATGAAAACACAAAGTCAATCTAGAATTATGTTTTTATCATTTTTTTATGCTTAGGTTGTCAGCAAGATGAAAAGGACAAGTATGCAGTTCAAAATTCAAAATGTGGATAAGTTACCTTTGCAGATTTTCATACTTTGCATGAATGAATTCAAAGGTTATATGATGGACAGCAGAGAAAGAAAAAAACAACTTTTCAATTATCCTGCTCCTGGATAAATGTAAAACATCTTGTTCTTCGGTAAGTTTTATGCTCTGTTTTGATAGTGTTATTGCATTCATCTTTCCAGTCTTTCCTCTAAATTTTAAGTTTTTGGTGAGTGTTCACCATGAATTTCAGTAAGTAACTGGTGGATTTACATGTATATACTCAAAATTTAGTACTAATATTAATGGGATTTTAGCATGACATCCTGCCAAATGCTTATTAATCATGTTTATGTTCCAGAACATACAAGTATTTGGACTGTACGCATACAGTCTGCCCAATTTTAAGAAGTTGGTCAAGTTTATTACAAACAAATGTACAGTACAGATCAACATAACTGAAATCTTTAATAGATTAATACAAAATGTTTAATTGCAGTTAAAATAAAAACACAGGTTTGGTCGAGCTGGTACCAGACAGTACAAGTATACTTAAATGGTCTGACTGTACACATATGGTGGGACTGTAAGTTCTGGACCGTAAAAGTAAGATCCGAATACTGATATGGTCTGGAACATTTATACATGTCTTAAAATTAATATCAAACACATTGGTGTTTTTGAACTTGGTAATAAGTTATTTGATAGAACTATAATGTTTTGGGATATCAAAATCAAAAATATCCCATTTTTACTTTTTATAAAGAAGAAGATTATTGATGTATGTTTAAATGTATATCAAAATGAGACAGCAAGCCAACAACACCATGAACACAAAAAATAAGGATAAAACATACATATTTTTTTGTATCAATGTTATAATTTCCAATATGTTCAAAGAGTTCAAGGTATTTTTTCATTGAAATAAAACACAAATTGAAATCTGTCTGAACTTCAAAAGCTTAAAGAAATATTGTTTCTGTTGCCTGCGTTTTGTATAATATATTGCAAATTCTTGTGAATAATGGAATGTTATTATAGTTGTCTAAAGTTTCAACATTGATCTTTATACTGTAAATTCATAAATTATTGCGTGCATTTATTATTGCGATTCTGTCATTTTAGACTTAAATGCGATTTTAAATTTTACGCTTTTGAGAAAAATCCTGTTTAATCCATATAAAATATTTCATAATGCGAGTTTAAATTATTGCATTTACAACTCAGTTGCATTTTTCGCAACAAAAAAAAACTCGCATTAATTCCGAATTTATAGTATATATATATATCATGTATATAACTTGGGAAAATACCCAAATGTTATAAAGAAGAATAAATTAATTGATTGGTATATGGTATTAGAATAGGAAGATGTGGTATATTGCTAATTTGACAACCCTCCATCAGAGACCAAAGGATGTAGGCCGTTAGCAACTGATGACACTGGACAACCTTTAACAATCAGTAAAATCCATACCGCATAGCTATTTTTATTGAAAATCATATTATTGCTACATGTATGACAGGGGTACTACTTGTACAAGTGTATTTAATTTACTTGAAGAAGTAAAAAAAAATATACACATATAAGTAAATTTTTAGGATACTTATACAAGTGAATTTTATTTCCTTGTATAGGTAAAAAAAAAATTGGCTTAGTTATGTCCCTTAGTCATTAAGAATTTTTTACTTGTATAAGTAAAAAAATCATCCTTTCTTCTTTTCTTGAATTCTTAAGATTTCTTAGCTCTAATAGAATTTTAAATTGTGTACCCTTTGCAGATGTCTTTACTAATCATTTAAGTGTAATTTCATGGACAATGAAAGTCCCATTTGTCTGTTATCTTCTTAACACTGCTCATTTACAAGCCCCAAAGGAGCAATTTTTGAATGCCTTGCGCAAATATACAAGATCTTTGCTCAATCAGTTTCTTTGATGAATTAAGGAGATGAAACATTGAACTTTAATGAAAAAATTTGAGCAAACCTGGGAAAAATCATTAAAGGCATGATTTTACATCTCAAAACTTGAGGATTTGTGTGGGATTGTAAGAAAAATTTACTTATACAAGTAAATTTTTCAGAAAATTAAGGGGAGATTATTCAAACATTATTTATTTACTTATATGTGTATATTTTTTTTCACTTCTTCAAGTAAATAAAATACACTTGTACAAGTAGTACCCCTGACTATGAAAACAATTTTGTATAATCCATTACTTTAGATTTTATTGGTTCTTTTTCAGAAGGATTGAAATTCACCACCTGGAATACATGGAGAAAACAGAGAAACAAGACCAGAATAAATTCAAAGACAAAAGTTGGATCAGTTATTATTTTCATCACTCTGTCAATGATTTGAAGTTCTTTTAAATTCAAAAAAATATTGAAACCACAATAATGTCAAAGTTTTGTGCTGAATGTCTAAAAAGTGGACTATACCATCAAACAATGCTGGATGATTAGAAAATATTAATGTTTTGTGTTGAGGGATATTGTGAAAAAAATAGATTTACTTAAATAGATACTAGTATGTTAAGCCTAACAATAGAGTTTTTATTGATTTCAAATGGCAAATAATTGTGTTTCAAGAAGTATTCTATAATTCATGAATAAACATATATTGATACTTACATTATCTGCTTTGTTGTTTAAAAGTTTAGTTTTGAACAGTTAAAGAACAATATGCTAAATTAACATTTCCCAAGAAAAAAAGATATTCAATTAAAAAGATTCATCTTATAATAATTTACTACCAAATAGAACACATTGTAACATACACATTACTGTTTATTTATATCTATATATTTACAATTAGAATCCCATAGGATTTTAATTTGTCCCATGGGATATTAAAAATCCCATGGGATAATAAAAATCCCATGGGATTTTTTTTGTCCCATGGGACAACAAATATCCCATGGGACTACAATAATCCCATGGGACAAAAAAAAATCCCATGGGATTTAACCAAAATCCCATGGGATAATGGTAAATCCCATGGGATTTTGCCCTGTCCCATGGGATATTGAAAATCCCATGTTTTTATAATTCAAATTGCAAAATAAATATGAAAGTAACTGTAGAAAACCAATGAAATTATTGAATCCCATGTAATTCTGCACATTTTGGTTATATACATGATATTGTAGCTCTTGTTTGAGGCGGCGGCGGATTTGCAAATGAGTGTTTTGCAAATTAAAAGTGTCCAGTGTTTATCGTTTTGTTACTAGTATCTAAATGTTTTGCGTTTGTATCAATCCTATTATTTGAATTTTAAATTTATAACCATGCATAATAAATAATGAACGTTATGTGTGGCAAACAAATCAATCAATAAATGTTCAAATTTTAGGTTATCTTACATTACAGATATCATGTGAATACAATGTAGGTAATGATGAAATACTTGCTAAACTCAAAACGTAAGACGTAACCGTGGTGACAACAAAGTGTCTGTATCAACCGCCGTAGTTTACATTTTGAATGTTCTAGTAGCAAGATGTGGAGAGTCAATTAAATAGTACTAAACATAAAACATTAATCTTCGGAAATCATACAAATACTATAAATATGGTAACCTTTTCTTTTACAACGAAAACTGAACACTGGATACCTGCTCCACCCATTTTGTGGATATTCCATGCTACTGAATCAGACCTGCAAACCAAATGACAGACATATATTGCTCAAAACCTTGTTTAAAATGTTGACCAGTTTGGTTTTAATGTATATTGTATGTCATAGGATATTCACCGGAAAGTACCAAATCCTGCAAGATAAATATCCAGTGTCTTCTTCACAAATATTAAATACAATATGGCATCGAGATACAGATTCGAGTTGCTGAAGTTGTATTCCTATTTATTTAGTTTATACTTTATAGCTTTCCCTTTTTGTATTTTAGCTTCTATGCTCCTTTCGGTTGAATGAGTCTTGGCGTGACTCGGTTCTTATGCATCCATCTATCGGGGGTTTTGTGTTTCAGTGTTCCCAGTTAAGTTTGGCCCAGAAAATAGATTCGAAAGAAAGATGTTTTTATAGTGTTGTGTTACTCTTTTCCTTATATCTTACTTTATCAAGAAAGTGTAAACTGTATACTGTATGTACTATCAACTAGTAGACAAACTTAATCGTTGCCATCTTTGTCAATTATACAATTTTCTTTTTTTTGCAATATGAATACTACGAACCTTTCAATTCCTTTAGTAAGATGCTTCAACTTATCGGACAGCATTACTCCACCTCCCCATGCTCCCTATAAACAAAAACGAGACAAGTCACTCATTGACAAGGGGAATACAATCAGTATACGAATAAAGATACAATGCAGGATGACAAAAAACAAAAAAGGAGTATCTCGTGCACATTTGAACACCGTAGTTGGACGTGTTTTTTTATATTGTTATGTCAAAACTGATTGGTCAAAATAGTTGATCTAATACCTATTGGTCAAAATAGTTGATCTAAAACCGATTGATCAAAATAGTTGATCTAAAACCGATTGGTCTAAACAGCTGATCTACAGCGATCGTTAGCTTTTTGACTACGAGGTTGGGATTTCGAGCCCATATCGTGACAGGATAGTTCAAATGCAATCTATATTGGAAAGGATTGTCATCCACATATAACACTGGACAAAAAGTGATATACAAAATGTACCAAAGAGTGCTTAAAGTCACTTGAAAGTCCAACAACTAACCAATCAATCAATTATTATTTGTAGTTAAAACGATGATTATTTACATTAACGACATAAAAGCATTCATCCAAAAGGAAATATTTTTGAGACAATAACAAATCACTATATTATTTCTAATTTGTACATACATCGGCGTGCATCCACACGTTATGCCGTTGACAGATATCAGCCACTGCTTCAAGATCGTCATAAGATCCCAACACTGTTGTCCCACACGTTGACATAAACATGATGGGAGCACGTTTCTAAAAGGAAAAAAGAACACCCACAAATATATTCGTGTTTTTATAAAATGATACTTAATGCTTAATCTTTCATTACTAAAGCCCCGCCGGTCACAACAGATCGTACGATTTTTTGTCGTGGAATATCTAATAGTTGTCGTGGCACTGTCGTGCAAAATGTCAAAAAAAAAAATTATTTCGAGTGGTCACATCAGCTACGACATTTCCACGATGGGCACACGACAGACAACAAGAATTGTTTTTGTATTGTCGTGGATCTGTCGCAAGTCGGTCGTGCGATAGTCGTGAGTTGTTTGGGACTATTTCTCAGGTTTTCATGTCGTGGAATGCGCGTGTTACTGTCGTGTCACTGTCGTACGCCTGTCGCACAACAGTCGTGGGTCACTCGCGCGTTTGACTCCGACCTACTGGTATATATATATAAGACCCGATTTATTGCGTTTTGCCATTTGCCTTCAATATTGTTCAATGTTATTATAAGTTCGGTCCAAGTAAACAACGTTTTCGTATTAGTTTATATTATAAATGTTCATTTGAACCAGAATGTCCCCGAAAAGAAAAATTAACAAAAGAAATGTGGTAGCAGTAAACGTGGATGATGTTGACCAGACGGAGGACTCAAGCTGAAGCATATGAAAATATGTTGCACGACGAACGTACAACTGTCGTACGACAGACAATCAATGTTGTGCGAGCATCGTACGAAATTTGGTATTCGTGCGACTGTATCATGAGTGTCTTGCGACAGTCGTGATATTGTCGTAGGACAGCCGTACAATTGTTATATATTAACATGGTTTATTTTGAAACCCATAAAAATGTTATCACGCGACAGTCGCACGGCTGTGGTAAGACACTCTCACGACAGCCACAAGACAGTGACACGACAAAATATCGTAGAGTGAAAAAGGTGCATGTCCAATTTTCGTCCCACGACACACGACAGCGCCACGATGCTTAAAATATCGTGCGACTGTCGTACGACGATCACAGATGACCCACGATTTGACATAACTTCCTGTCGTGGCGCTGCGTAGATGTGTCGTGGGTTCGTTGTGACCAGGGCTTTAATGTAAATTTATCTCAGAATAAGTAGGATTTTCTCAGATAAACTATCCTAATTTATCTTCAGATAATTGAATACATGTATTTTAATTTCAGACAATCTCATTTTCCCATAAAATCTAGGTTTATTTCGGATTCTAAATATATCGAAGAACAATTGTTTAAATTGGACGGCAATCGTTCTTCTTTAAAAACGACAGTATTGTTGGTATTGTACGATAGGAAAGGTAAGAAACACTATTTATTAAAAAGATGTGACCAATTCAGGGAACAAGTCTTTGTCCAAACAAATTGAAGATTCACTGATCAATGCAAACTAAATAATACGTCCACCAAGATTAAATGATTTGATTTGGTTTTTGGTGTTTAACGTCCCTTTAAGCAGCGCATTTAGGCTATTTCGTGGCGGCCAGTTTTTATTGGTGGAGAAAGCCGGAGAAAACCACCGACCTTAATAGGAAAACTGACAATCCTAGTCAATTAAGATTGGAGTCGAGAGCACCCGCACGAACGGGGTTCAAACTCACAACCTCAGAGTTGACTGGCTTCTAGTGATTACAGTAGTAACTACTTAGACCACTCGGCCACCAAGGCCACCAAAGATTAAATGATAAAGTAATCTTCTTTGCAAAAAAAAAAACACTCTGTTACATGTGTACAATGTAAAAGTTAAATATTTCTAAAATGATACTTAAACCTAAATCTAATGTTTTAATTTATTCCGATTGATTGTATTTTAATTGTCACTGTATTTTTTTTCAGATCTCACAGATTTAGAAAAAAGAAGAGAGAGGATACGCGAAGGCCTGCTTCCTGTCATCAATGTTACTGTAAAAAGAGAAGACATCATTGAAGATGTACTAAGTAAATACAGAAGAAAACCAGACATTGTACACCACAACATCAATTGTATTTTTGTTGGTGAAGAAAAAATGCATTTGGGTTTTGAGGGTGTGTCAAGGGAAATATTTTCCGGTTTTTTTTTTATGGCAGTGGTACTTGAAGTTCTGCATTGGCAACCATCATAAGCTCCCTAGAGTTAATGCCAGCACATTATTTAATGGGACCCTTCAGATGATTGGTAAAATCCGAAGCCATGCTTCATAAATGTGTTGTGTAACTATTTGCCTCAAGAATTTTCACCTTTACTTTACATCTGCTGGCCACTAATGGCATGGATACCGATGAACTCCTCCAAATTTTTTATTATTGTATCTGTCATAGGGTGAAACTTGCACATTTATTTCTTATCTAAGATCAGTATTTAATTACTCACATTAATTTACTATAGTCAAGAGTGTTATGTATTTGTAGATTTATTGTTTTCATGAACTTTAGCAGACTGTCTGATTAAATTTAATGTATGATGCAGCTGTGTTTTAACTGTAATCATTTCTAATTAGAAGCCGTATAATTTATGTCTCTGTTTGTTTATATTTTGTCCCTATAGTTGTGTGGTCTGGGGATGAATGACGATTTAATGTGTGAGAAAGTAATGAAAGTAGCAAGGGCCTTTGCGATCATAAAAGTTAGTGAATGTTGAGTTTCGAGGGAGTTGAATAGAATTAATGGTAGTGAATGGATGTGTCTCTATATTGAACAATGTAATTAGCTGAAGTGTAAATTTATGAACTTGTACATAATAAATATGTATATATGAACATTAGTTTTTAAAGCCAGTGCCTTAGAAAGAGCTCCGTGACATATCGCTGAAACAGATTCGAAGCTAGTGAACCATCTTTTATTCAATACGAACTGGGATGGCCTACAGGCAGAGATTGTCAATCTCATTTCCACATATGGTGGTTTTGAAATACCAACAAGGAAAAATGTTAGACATAGCAAAAATCACAATGACCGTAATACCATGTCTGCCCATTTTGAAAATTAAAGTTGGTATGGACTGCTTCCATCTATTATGGAACGGTATAACAGAACCAGTGATATCTAATTTGATCGACTAATATAAGAAGAAGAAAAGCTAAAAATCTATTTTGAAAGATTTATCAGGAGTTTTACAAACAAACAACTTCTCCGCTTTAATACACATTTTTGACTTCAAGTGACATTTTATGTGTACCCATGCTTTACGTTTCATTCAATATCACTCAAGGCTTCAACAGATGACCTATTGCAAACTTGTTCTGCTACACTAAACATAGGTCGTTTCTATCTTTTGGAAGATTGATTGATTGGTTGTTGGTTGCTTAACGTCCAGTGGCAAATATTCCATGCATATTCAGGACGAGAACAAGTTCACAATAAATACAATAGGGTCTTTTGGAAGAACTTGTAGGAGAATTCAATATGTGTTAAAAACACAAGTCTAGTGCAATGTTTTGACTCTGAATTGTAGAAAAGGTTTAAATTTTGTTCCTACGACACTACTATTATTTGTCTGTCTTATTTTGGGCCATGGCGTGTCTTATTTTTAGCCATGGCGTTGTCAGTTTATTTTCGATTTATAAGTTTGAATGTCCCTTTGTTATCTTTTGTCCCTCTACTATAATTATTCCTTCAAGTTCTTGACATTTATGTTGATCTAATGATTCTTGCCTTGAAACTTGGTATTCTCTTCTGTTTTTGTTTTTATAAATATCACGAGTTGAAAATTATGAATTATTGTACTTTGTTTAAATAAAAGAAGACAAATAATAAATATTATGAAACTGCAACAAAAAAACAGTGCTCAGTGACAAATTCGACATTCAAGATGACTATTTGTATGCTGTATATAGTATTAATATGTGATACTAATATTTAAGCTTCTATAGTCTTCAGATTGTTTAATGTATGTATGCTCAGTTTGAATAAAAGCTATTATTGAAAATGTGATACTTTGAGATAATAGCAGCTAACGGTCTTAAGCCCCAGTCCCACTAGACCACGATCGCACTACGCTCATCGCGTTCTAAAATGTTTTCAGATCGTGGTGAGGTCGCGGTATGAGTGAGCGGCATGAAAATGTTAATTTACTACGTCCTCATCACGCTGCTACAACGATCCCAATACGATTATACCACGTTCTCAACACGCTCTTTCTACGATTATCATGATCATAATGATTCTACGCTTATCACGTTCTCACTACGACCATACCACGAGTTATCCGATTGCAACACGATCTTACCAAGCTTCTACTGCGATAATAACACGTTCTTACCACGATTATACTTTAATACCGCTATATCACTACGTTCTAAGCCATAACGTCAACATTGTGTTCCGTATCAAAACTGTTTCATTCCTTCGTAGATTTATCGGAAACAACACAATAATGCCACCAAAATCTACCATACCACTTTAGCGTGGTGGGAAGGGTTTACTTGAGGCTGAGTGAGCTCTGATAGAACGAATCTTGATCCAGTAGAGATGTCGGACCGTCAATCAAACCTGAATCGCAACCTATTGTCCATCAAGCTTAAATGACGATGTTTTAGTGAACGATAGCAGGGATGACACAGATGTGTCAAGCATGATTGTGGCGCCGTTAGAGAAAAAAGAACAAGAGGTCCAAATTACAAGCAAAGAAACTAAACCTTGCGAGCTTTTATATATTTTATGTAAAAATGACAATGAGCATAATGATTTAGTATGAACGTAGTCAGGTCGTAAGAAGAGCGTGATGAGGACGGCATGGACGTGCTAGAATCATACTATGGTCTTGAACAGCGTGATACAAACGTGGTATAGTTGTAGTGGAAGCGTAGTTGGGTCGCGGTGAGAACATGGTGGTCGTAGTGAGGTCATAATAACTTAGTTGGGAGATCGTAGCGCAGTCTCTCCGAATATAATCACACTTTTGCTATGCTCTCGCTACGATGATTTTGCGACCTTTGCGATCTTAAAACCTTACTGCACTCTAACTACGCTTGTACTACGACCTAATGTCGATGGCACGGGCATGCTGGTGTAGATGTTCTACTTGTAATTATATAATAACTATTTGCAAAATTATGAATTGTTTGATATACTAAGAATTTCTACGCAATGCATTACCTTTATAACTTATTTTGGCAAAACGTTTCGAAATAAATGGCCCTCAATGCTCCTCAATTTCGTACTTGATTTGGCCTATTTACTTTTTTATTCGAACGTCACTGATGAGTCTTTTGTAGACAACACACACGTTTGTCGTACAAAATTCTATAATCCTAATATCTAAAGATTTTTTTATAGTATATATGAGGGATGGACAGGGGATACCATGGGTCCTTCATTTCTGTATTCCTTATTGTTTTCGCTCCATATCTTTTAATCTTAACTACTTAACAAATGTATTCAGGACAATGATCTTTTCTGTAATCAGTATATTATTTACTTTTTGCAGATATTCTTTGTATTTTAGCATTTAGTTATATATTTCTTGATCTTATCTTTATTTGTTTTGCCATTATTCTCTATACTCCTTACCCTCCCCCCGCACATTATTTTCTATTCTGTAAACCCCATATCCACATTTTCATAAATATATACACCTAAGCATTAAATCATACCTACATTTTGTTTACACTGACGTATCTTGTGTTCTAAATCCTTCGGAATAATTCTGCCTCTATCATCGGTTTTGATTGTAACAACATTATCTGTGCCGAATCCGAGAAAGCTTGCACCTTTCTCAACAGAATAGTGTGCGTCTTCGGACTTCAAAATGGTCATTGGTTCACAGGTAAACATGCCTTTTTCCTTTAAAGCGGAATTGTATCTAAATCTGGCTAAATGTATAGCTGTAAGATTCGAGAAGGAACTACCTGTAAAAAGAAATGAAGTGTGAACACAAATTCAGTAAATGCATACACTTCTTAAGTGCAATATTTTGCAATTACAGAACCCGTTTAAAACTTACGAGACAAAAACAAAAGAACCATGTATAGAGTTACAAATAATTTGATACAAATAAATAATTTATACACATCATATGATAAGAGTGTTTTACCTTATATTGATATCATTCAGACTGACATTTTTTATAGCTTAACATCGTCCCGTGGCAAATATCTCATAGAACTCTGGGACATAATTACATTAACAATTAATATAAGATTGTCAATCGGGTGAATGAATGATCGTTTGGATTGCAACTCTTTTTTGTTTTAAACAAAACATATAGAAACCATTCATAAAGTTAAAACAACGCGTTTTAACGTGTTAAAAGCGTTTTTTCTCGCTTCACGGGGTATCTGACTCGGATGAAACACCTGCAACAAAGCGATGACGTTTTTAACTGAGCTCTTCATTCTGTTGCACCAGTTCAGTGAAGAAATACACTGTGTTTTACATGTGAAAATTGACCAAAACTCCAAGACTTTTAAAACACCAGTACGCGTACCTCTATGCGACTCTTCGGTGGAGTTCAAATCGTGTAAAATAATTTTTCAGTTAACGAACATGTACCATAACCGACCACGATAAACCATTAAAGCCCTGTTTGAGCCACCAAAAATTCAAATAAATTTACGTTTTGAAGCGTGTCAAAATGTTTTATAAGGTTATCAGAAATTTAGTTTCCATTTAAATATAACCAATTATAATTGCTTTCAATTGAGAATCAAACAAAATTCTTCATGTCATGCCTATCAATACTAATAGTAGAAAAACAAAATGTAGTATATGACTTATGTAACATTTAGTATAATAGTAAACAGTAAAAATCAATAGTATTTTGAATAAAGAATAAAAGTCTTACAATTCACTCTCAAAAAATCAAATGGATAAGTATTTAAAATTTTCTTTTTTTATGGAGATCATGCTTGAACTTTGGGAGAAAAAAATAAATATTCATTGAGAAATATTATCATTTATTGCTACACATGTTAACACAGAATTACTGTTAAGTTGAGAGAAATTTAGATATTACTTTGAATTTGTCACACACTTAATGTTTAAAATTTATATGGCAATACATATTTTGAATTAGGTATTTTTTTATCAAATATTCATACCTGGACAGAAAATGCCTTCGCCATCTGGATACCCGATCACTGATGATATCTTCTTGAAAATATAATTTTCTAGCGTCACCATGACTGGAGCCACTTCATATGTATGCCTAAAAATATTTTTTATTGATTGCATATTACATGTACAAACATTATGCATGCATATTAGATTATAATTTTTGGAATCATCACACATATATATATGTGTTACAGTGAATTTGTATAATCAGGGTTATGTAGAATCCCTGCATTTTTCAGGGATTATGTAGAATCACTGGCCAGTTTAGGGATTATATTTAATCACTAAAGTTTTCAGGGACTATGTATAATCACTAGAAAAAAAAACGCCAGGGATTATACATTATAACTGAAATGAAGAAATAGTTTTATTTATAAAGAAAATGAATTAAAGTCAAATAATTTATTCTATAAAATCATATTAAAACAGCATTACATTATATAAACATAAATTGTAAAATTTTAAGCACAAAATATCAAAATGATATTCCTATTTTTTTTAAATGTTAGGCACAATAAATTAAAATGTTAAACACAATATATTAAAACTAGAGGCTCTAAAGAGCCTGTGTCGCTCACCTTGGTGTATGTGAATATTAAACAAAGGACACATTACAAAATTGTGTTTTGGTGATGGTGATGTGTTTGTAGATCTTACTTTACTAAACATTCTTGCTGCTTACAATTATCTCTATCTTTAATGAACTTGGCTCAGTCGTTTCAGTGAAAATGCTAGTGAAAATTTACAAATTTTATGAAAATTGTTAAAAAATTGACTTTAAAGGGCAATAACTCCTTAGGGGGTCAATTGACCATTTAGGTCACGTTAACTTATTTTTAGGTCTTACTTTGCTGTACATTATTGCTGTTTACAGTTTATCTCTAACTATAATAATATTCAAAATAATAACAAAAAAACGGCAAAATTTCCTTAAAATTACCAATTCAGGGGCAGCAACCTAACAATCAATTATCCGATTCATCTTATAATTTTAGGGCAGACAGACCTTCACCTAATAAACAATTTCATCTCCTGTCAAATTTGCTCTAAATGCTTTGGTTTTTGAGTTATAAGCCAAAAACTGCATTTTACCCCTATGTTCTATTTTTAGCCATGGCAGCCATCTTGGTTGGCCGAGTCAAGCCACACATTTTTAAACTAGATACCCCAATGATGATTGTGGCCAAGTTTGGTTTAATTTGGCCCAATAGTTTCATAGGAGAAGATTTTTCTAAAAGATTACTAAGATTTACGAAAAATGGTTAAAAATTGACTATAAAGGGCAATAACTCCTAAAGGGGTCAACTGACCATTTTGGTCATGTTGACTTATTTGTAAATCTTACTTTGCTGAACATAATGGCTATTTTCAGTTTATCTCTATCTATAATAATATTCAAGATAATAACCAAAAACAGCAAAATTTCCTTAAAATTACCAATTCGGGGGCAGCAACCTAACAACAAGTTGTCCGATTCATCTGAAAATTTCAAGGCAGATAGATCTTGACCAGATAAACAATTTTACCCCGTCGCAGATTTGCTCTAAATGCTTTGTTTTTTGAGTTATAAGCCAAAAACTGCATTTTACCCCTATCTTCTATTTTTAGCCATGGCGGCCATCTTGGTTGGTTGGCCGGGTCACGCCACACATTTTTTAAACTAAATACCCCAATGATGATTGTGGCCAAGTTTGGTTTAATTTGGCCCAGTAGTTTCAGAGGAGAAGATTTTTCTAAAAGATTACTAAGATTTACGAAAAATGGTTAAAAATTGACTATAAAGGGCCATAACTCCTAAAGGGGTCAACTGACCATTTTGGTCATGTTGACTTATTTGTAAATCTTACTTTGCTGAACATTATTGCTATTTACAGTTTATCTCTATCTATAATAATATTCAAGATAATAACCAAAAACAGCAAAATTTCCTTAAAATTACCAATTCGGGGGCAGCAACCTAACAACAAGTTGTCCGATTCATCTGAAAATTTCAAGGCAGATAGATCTTGACCAGATAAACAATTTTACCCCGTCGCAGATTTGCTCTAAATGCTTTGTTTTTTGAGTTATAAGCCAAAAACTGCATTTTACCCCTATCTTCTATTTTTAGCCATGGCGGCCATCTTGGTTGGTTGGCCGGGTCACACCACACATTTTTTAAACTAAATACCCCAATGATGATTGTGGCCAAGTTTGGTTTAATTTGGCCCAGTAGTTTCAGAGGAGAAGATTTTTCTAAAAGATTACTAAGATTTACGAAAAATGGTTAAAAATTGACTATAAAGGGCCATAACTCCTAAAGGGGTCAACTGACCATTTTGGTCATGTTGACTTATTTGTAAATCTTACTTTGCTGAACATTATTGCTATTTACAGTTTATCTCTATCTATAATAATATTCAAGATAATAACCAAAAACAGCAAAATTTCCTTAAAATTACCAATTCAGGGGCAGCAACCTAACAACGAGTTGTCCGATTCATCTGAAAATTTCAAGGCAGATAAATCTTGACCTGATAAACAATTCTACCCCATGTCAGATTTGCTCTAAATGCTTTGGTTTTTGAGTTATAAGCCAAAAACTGCATTTTACCCCTATGTTCTATTTTTAGCCATGGCGGCCATCTTGGTTGGTTGGCCGGGTCACGCCACACATTTTTGAAACTACATACCCCAATGATGATTGTGGCCAAGTTTGGTAAAATTTGGCCCAGTAGTTTCAGAGGAGAAGATTTTTGTAAAAGTTAACGACGACGGACGACGACGATGGACGACGTACGACGACGACGGACGACGGACGACGACGACGGACGCCGGACGCCAAGTGATGGGAAAGCTCACTTGGCCCTTTGGGCCAGGTGAGCTAATAATATGCTGTCTTTACCACAATACCCACATTATAGAAAACATTTTCTTTCACACATCGAATCAGATTTTATGACCCGCCTAAGAGAAATTAAGTGTTCAGTAAAAATATCTGTAGGTACCCCCAAAAAAAGGGTATTATCAACTTCGAACTGGTTCGAGAAAGATACCATGGTTTTTTGGCCAGGCGATATCCTTTTTTTAGACTTTTGGTGAACAATTACCATAATGTATTTTTGGGATTCCCTTTCCTTTTTTACCCTGTGGAATTGCTATTGCTGTGAGAATATATCAGCTATTTTTCAATCTTTCCATTGGTTGATATACATTTTTGTCAGGTCTGGGGTTGCGTGTAACCATGAATCTTTATATTTGAATACATCATTATTGATAAGTAGAAAGAACTAGAGGCTCTAAAGAGCCTGTGTCGCTCACCTTGGTCTTGTGCATATTAAACAATGGAAACGGATAAATTCATGACATAATTGTGTTTTGGTGATAGTGATGTGTTTGTAGATCCTACTTTACTGAACATTCTTGTTGCTACAATTATCTCTATCTATAATGAACTTGGCCCAGTAATTACAGTGGAAAATATTTTCTAAAAATTTCTAAAAATTTATGAAAAATGTTAAAAATTAACTATAAAGGGGTCAACTGACCATTTTGGTCATGCTGACTTATTTGTAAATCTTACTTTGCTGAACATTATTGCTGTTTACAGTTTATCTCTATCTATAATAATATTCAAGATAATAACCAAAAACGGCAAAATTTCCTTAAAATTACCAATTCAGGAGCAGCAACCCAACAACGGGTTGTCCAATTCATCTGAAAACATCAGGGCAGATAGATCTTGACCTGATAAACAATTAAACCCTGTCAGATTTTCTCTTAATGCTTCGGTTTTTGAGTTATAAGCCAAAAACTGCATTTTACCCCTATGTTCTATTATTAGCCGTGGCAGCCATTTTATTTGATTGGCCAGGTCACGCCACACATTTTTTTAAACAAGTTACCCCAATGATGATTGTGGCCAAGTTTAGTTTAATTTGGCCCAATAGTTTCAGAGAAGAAGATTTTTGTAAAAGATTACTAAGATTTACGAAAAAATGGTTAAAAATTGACTATAAAGGGCAATAACTCCTAAAGGGGTCAACTGACCATTTTGGTCATGTGGACTTATTTGTAAATCTTACTTTGCTGAACATTATTGCTGTTTACAGTTAATCTCTATCTATAATAATATTCAAGATAATAACCAAAAACAGCAAAATTTCCTTAAATTACCAATTCAGGGGCAGTAACCCAACAACAGGTTGTTCAATTCATCTGAAAATTTCAGGACAGATAGATCTTGACCTGATAAACACTTTTACCGCATATCAGATTTGCTCTAAATGCTTTGGTTTTTGAGTTATAAGCCAAAAACTGCATTTTACCCCTATGTTCTATTTTTAGCCATGGCGGCCATCTTGGTTGGTTGGCCGGGTCAAGCCACACATTTTTTAAACTAGATATCCCAAAGATGATTGTGGCCAAGTTTGGATTAATTTGGCCCAGTAGTTTTAGAGGAGAAGATTTTTGTAAAAGATTACTAAGATTTACGAAAAAATGGTTAAAAATTGACTATAAAGGTCAATAACTCCTAAAGGGGTCAACTGACCATTTTGGTCATGTTGACTTATTTGTAAATCTTACTTTGCTGAACATTATTGCTGTTTACAGTTTATCTCTATCTATAATAATATTCAAGATAATAACCAAAAACACCAAAAATTCCCTAAAATTACCAGTTCAGGGGCAGCAACCCAATAACGGGTTGTCCGATTCATCTGAAAATTTGAGGGCAGATAGATCTTGACCTGATAAACAATTTTACCCCCATGTCAGATTTGCTCTAAATGCTTTGGTTTTTGAGTTATAAGCCAAAAACTGCATTTTACCCCTATGTTCTATTTTTAGCCATGGCGGCCATCTTGGTTGGTTGGCCGGGTCACGCCACACATTTTTTAAACTAGATACCCCAATGATGATTGTGGCCAAGTTTGGTTTAATTTGACCTAGTAGTTTCAGAGGAGAAGATTTTTGTAAAAGTTAACGACGACGGACGACGACGGACGACGGACGCCAAGTGATGGGAAAAGCTCACTTGGCCCTTCGGGCCAGGTGAGCTAAAAAGGATCTCTGACCAAACTTAGACAGTAGAAATAAATCATTGGGGATATCGACAATATAATAAAAGAGAAAAGTTGAATAATGATTACATCAGTAAAAGCAATGTTGTAATGTTGCTGCAAAATATCAAATTTATTTTTATGAAGCATTCTTTCGACTTATTTTCATATCACATAATAAGATTGAAAATTTTAATGAGTTACGCCCACTTCATTTGTTAGGCTAATCACGCAAGTGGATAGTGGGAACTGGCTACAAACGCAAGTGGGGAGTATGGGCTGTTTTTAACCAGACTGTATACGAGTCAGATCAGCAGAACATTATCCTAAATATACAAGACTAACACACTGCCGCACTCTCCCAAGTTACATTTACCTTTTGGTAAAATAGGTCTTCACGTGTTTCGGTACTTGACTTTTGAATATTTATCTTAGTGAGTTCTGATGAAGGTAAATCCAGGAACAAATACACCTTATTTTGTTTATTGTATTATTTTTACAAGAAGGTTAAAAAGGCCTCCCAATGACCAATATAATGATATTTTATTTATCATTTAGGTAAAACATAACCTAAATCACGAGTACCACTTACACATTACAGTTCAGGGCTTCAGTTAACCAGGCTCCAAATAGACTGTATGGATCAATGGCGGTGTACATTGTGTTGAAGAAATGTGGATGGCCTACAAAAAGGTTGAAATAAATCTACAAAAAAGCATTTAAATACATACAGATAAAAACAACCAATGCAGTGACAATTGTATTTTTCGTATAATAAGATTTGATTAAATTGTTCATAGATTGCGATTACATGTATGTGTTTCAGCATTATGATAATTATGTACAATTTCTAAATTTGTCTGGAAAAAAAATCAAATTAACAAACTATATATACAATGTATATGGTAAAGAATAGTCTTCCTCGAGTAGAAACATGACAAGATTAATTTTGATTCCCTTATTTAGTTCTTTCATTTTTCCATTGCATTACCTGGTACAACACTTCCACCTATTACTTTCTTTCCCAGCTCCAACAACTTCTCACGTGGTATAGGTTCTTCATAAATTTCCAAGTCTAAAAATTTCTGTAAAAACCATGGTATCAAATAGAATACTACTAGTTAAAAATGAATGAATAAAATCTATAAATTCAATTAAATTTACAAAAAGCACAAACATGTATTTGCATGAGGACATTATAAATATTTATCATATACTTAGACTAAATAACATATAAATTTTATAAATATTTTTATAATTTTTTATAATATATGATAATAGCATTAAATTGACGTAATTTCCATATTTTTCGAATTGGTGCTTAGCGGGCTGATATGAAAAGTTTAACATATGCTTCGATTGTTATCACACGCCTTTCCGTAACGTTATCACATGGCATTCCGGTAATACTCGGCCAATTCCGGAAAATACACCTCAATGCTACGTTTTCAGTGAAAAACATTACAGAGTAGTGTACAAAACAATTATTTGAATACTGGAAAGTATATTGTTTAAAATAACAAAAAAAATAAAAAACAAAAACAAACAAACAAATTATTTAATAAATGCATTTTTTAAGTTTTTCTGAAACATAATTTAGAAAGTTTCTTTAAAAAGTTGACTTTTCCAAACAATGATCATTATGTATATTGTTGAACTATTTTTTTTTTTTGATTCGTTCATATTAAAATGTTTTTTTTTCTCTCTCTGTTGAGGCATATGATAGAAAGATTTCATATTGAATGTATCAAATTTTGGGCCCGACGCCGTGAACATTTTTACTCTTTAAACTTCAGGAACCATGTAAAAGGATCAATATGAATCTGTTATTTTTCTGTACTGTTGAAGCATACATGTATGATAAAAAGATCATAACATGTCATTTTTCATATCGCATGTATTATCAGCCCTTGGTCAATATCAGCCCTCGAGCCATGCGGCTCTTGGGCTGATATTGAACCTAGGGCTGATAATACCTGCGATATGAAAAATGCCATGTAATTATCTGATAATATTTTTATTTATTAAAGCACAAATTACACCCATTAGAGGGCCATAGGCATGACAATTACATGTGATAACAACAATATAATGACGACATTAAAATTTACATAAAAAATAAAATAAACCAAAACATTAAACACAACAAATGGTAAATTCAGCTATTTAAAAACATTTCCTCGTGCCTTTACATTGTTTAAGCATGTACATACGTCAAATCAGTGATTTTTTTTTATGAACAGACCATTTTGAATAATGACTTGAGGTTTGGTACTCATTACTCTGAAAATAATGCAATTAAATGTATACAATTAATTATCTGTCTAGTATAACACAGATTTTATGATTGGTTGCGTACAAATAAAGCATACAACTCATTTATTCACTTACTTGCAAGTCTAAAGGTTGCTTGAAATTAAGAACTTTAGTATTTGGATCAGTTTGTGGTATAAGAGCTTCATTTAGTATTAGTTTACTAAAATCTTTCACAAATTGTTGGATTTCTGGTTCAGCATAGGAATAGCCTGTAGATAAAGAAATATGCATTCAAGTGTATGGCATAAGTGGTTAATGTTTTGTTTGTAAAGAGAGACTGGGATATGCGTAAATGAAACAACCGTCTTGCAACACAAGGAAACAATTACAAAAATTTGGAGAGGTCATCAAGCATACATGTATAAGACTAAGAATATGTGGTATGATTGTCAACTAGACAACTCTCGACATACCACCGAAATTATCAACTATATAGGTCACCGTATGACCTTCAACAATGGAGAAAGACAACACAACACTATTATAAAAGGCCACGAAATGACAAATGTAAAACGAAAACAAATATGTAAAAAATAATGAAAACAAAAATAAAATATGTTACACAACAACAAACGAAAACCACTGAATTACATGCTCCTGACTTGGGACAGGCACATATACTGTTACATATATTTTGATTCTGGAACAAACCACTTATGGTTTGAAAACAAAGAAATATTCTGCTCAGTAGTTGTTCAATTTTGGGACATCATTCACATGTATCTTGTATTATTTTAATTTTAGTTTCTTGTGTACAATTTGGAAATTAGTATGGCGTTCATTATCACTGAACTAGTATATATTTGTTTAGGGGCCAGTTGAAGGACGCCTCCGGGTGCGGGAATTTCTCGCTACATTGAAGACCTGTTGGTGACCTTCTGCTGTTGTTTTTTTTCTATGGTCGGGTTGTTGTCTCTTTGGCACATTCCCCATTTCCATTCTCAATTTTACGTTTTACAACAAAGGTGTTTTTAAATATATCTCAACACACACTCATTGGAAACTGATATTTGACCATTTTGGTATTATCCAAAAATAAATGATGTGGTCATACACCTAGTATTAGACTTGATACATGTATAGTTAAAAGAAGTCGCTACCATAGAAATTCAACTCATACAACTTGAACAGGGCGTCTTCCAATATCAAGGAGTAAACTCTGGTACGATACACCGTACTCACTGTATGTACACTTTGAAACACTGCGAGTTAGTGGCATTTGTACATGCAGTTTTTTTCATTGATTTTATTTTTCTACTTGTCCAGTGAAAATAAGAAATAGCAATATATACATAAAACAAATCTAATTCTTTCCAGAATCATGCTAACTTTATTGATTGTTTGTTTGATGTTTAACGTCAAGTGGCAAATATTCAGTTCATGAGAGATTAGAACATATTAACAATAAGTACTATACATGTATGTACATTTTTGTTGTAGGTCCTGTAGGCTGTCCGTGTCGGGATACGGTCTGAGAATTTATATTGCTACTGGAAAATGAAGGTAAATTTGATAGGGACTGGAATATTTTTTTGCAATAGGTCACATACGGACCTTTTTGATATGTTGCTATGTTTTTGACTGGTAGAAAGTGAGGCACTTTCTCTACACGAAACCTCAGATTTAGCATCCCCGTTCTGATAGGATGTTACTGCGTACTTGTACATCCATACACAACCAAAAAGACGCTCCAAATTGGCAAGGGTTTTATTGTCGGTCAAAAGAATACTTGTTGTGGCCATATATCTTTGCCACGTTCACAACTAGGGCCTAACTATAATAAATGTTAAATCACCAATCAAAATTTAACTAAGAAGTTTGTTTTATTGAGGTGTCATCTGGGAATTATTAATTTCTTATAGCAGATAATAGGTTTCTGAATTGTACAGATTCCATGTGTAATAATCCTAATATGACCTTTATTTTCTTTTGAAAAAAAAAAATAATACGTACATGTGTACACATGAAATTCCTGTCCTTATACGACGTTAACCAATGAACCTTTATACTACTACTTCTCATTGTAATGACAGTTGCGTCACGCCCTTTGGGTAATGCACTTTCGTGTGAATGCTCGGATGATTATGTTACACAACTGTTCTTCGCATGATGAAGCCGTCATAATACTCTTCACGCTATATAGGTTAGTCACTTAGCATATAATTTGAACATTTAACTTGATTAAAATGTTTGAATAAAATTTGTGGTGGTAATGCTGCACATTAAAATGTTTAAATATTGGAATATCATCCCTGTCGATCAACAAAATGTTTAAACTTTCTATAATATTAGCAATAGTCTAATTTATTCTGTGTTCAATTTTGCGTTGATTACTATAACTATGTTTTTTTCTGAGTCAGAAATATTTATTTAGTTTTTCGACGCTATCAATAAAAAAATCCCTTATTTTATCACTATAAGGTATGAGAAAAATCTGGATTTAAAAATTTTTTCATAATCAAATTGGGGATCAGAGTATTTTTCTAGAAAGAGAAAAAGAAAATATCCCCCACTGCCTTGAAGTTGATGGTCGTTCACTTATTAGTAATTAGAAATTGTTGATTTATTTTAGTAGACAATCAGCACATTAGATTTCAAATTATCAAACTACATATATGAATAATAAAATTATTAAGTTTTATAAAATTGTAAATACTAAGGATTTTCTACCCCAAGGAAAAGGTTTCCTTAGTTGTAATTAGGAAAACCTTTTTGGATCTTCAATACACTTCAACTTCGTACTTTACTGGCCCTTCTATTTAATTTGTAATTCAAGCGTCACTGATTATTTTTTTGAAACGAAAAGCGCGCCTGACGTAACCCCCTTCCGCTCTGGTATCTATAAACTTTGTTTTGTGATGACAGAAATAACGCCTCTAAAGTTATGAAAATGCGTGTGCCCTATGTCCCGAAAGTTTTTCATGAATGCTCAGTAAAATAGTTTGTTAGCCATAGTATGTCTGGGTTAAAAAAATCACAGCTTCTAATTTTAAGTTGATACCACGTTAATATTTTTAACGGTTTCAAACCGAATTACAAATACAATATTAAAAGTTGTAGGTAAAAACATTCTTAACACTAATGGTATTTACTAATTTCATTTAAGCTTACCTTTAAGGCAGTTGCTGTTGTCGGATTCGGCCATTGCACATCAATAGATTTACAGGTAACGTATTGTAAATGTTGACTAAATTCACTTAAAATGCATACGTTATAACAATTGCAACACTGCAGTCTGTCACCATGATCAAATATGAATTCGGGGGAAGTAGAGCATGAAAAATTGTTCAGCAACGTGAACACATATAATACATTTCCAGATTTTCCCATTAACGTTTCACCTACATTTTCTGTATGCATATATGGGTCATTATAAAAAAACATGCAAATTTCGAAGAGGGAATATTTAGAAAAATGATGTCATTGTTTAAACATTTAAATGTGTTTTTCAATTCTATAGTATGGTAGCTTTTATATTCAGAAATATGCCATGGGGAAAATGAAGAGTTCCTTCAATTTAAACAAGTTTAGGTCATCCTTTGATAGAATCGTGTCAATGGTGTTACCAATTTAAAACATTCATTAAGTTTCTAAATATAATTATTTGTTAAATATCAAACAACTGTTCCAATTTGTTGTTAAAGTCTGTTTTTACATATTATGTAGAAACTATAAGGGTTCAAACTCCATCAGGATAAACTGATTTTGGATGCATTTGACTATGTTGTCGCATTTGTCATATAGCTCCTTGGTATTAGGCTTTCATTTATTCATTCGGTTTATTTAGTCAATCCCGAAAAGCGCTCCGTGGCATCATAACAAAATACTGAGAGAAAAAAACACATAAAAATATTGAACCCCCTTAAACCACGAGAACATATACGATTGTCAGTTATGAAATTTTTATTCATTGATCATTGATTACCATGTGTGCCATATATTCGGATAATGAAATGCATTAAACATCAGTTTTACAGGAACAAGGCAAAATATAACGGATGAAATGAAGTTGACAGCAAAGCGGCACTTCTGTATTTTAAAAGTAACCATTGCTGAATTTAAGATGACAGCTTGTATGCACGAAATTGATGTATTCTAATCCATGGCTCTTTTAGGTTTGTTTGCTTTCTGTATACTTGCCAATCTTATTAAGCAGTATAATTATGTCATGAACGGTAAAACTGAAAATTATTTATATCAAATTGACCTCCATTTTGGCATCAGTAAAAACACATTAACATTTGAACAGTGTTAGCTGAACAATTCATAAGTTATTTCACGGAAACGAAACAAAGCGTTATTTTCCAACCTAACACGAGTTATGAATCGTTGAACAGCATAAGTGAAAATCGTCTATACCAAACATAATCTTCTTTTTGTCATATGTAACGACATAGTAACATGGCTGATCATGCAGTTCAGAAGTTTTATAACCAAACGAAACATCATTGATCATGAACAGTTCAGAAGTTTTATAACCAAACGAAACATAGTAACATGGCTGATCATGAACAGTTCAGAAGTTTTATAACCAAACGAAACAGAGTAACACGGCTGATCATGAACAGTTCAGAAGTTTTATAACCAAACGAAACATAGTAACACGGCTGATCATGAACAGTTCAGAAGTTTTATAACCAAACGAAACAGAGTAACACGGCTGATCATGAACAGTTCAGAAGTTTTATAACCAAACGAAACAAAGTAACACGGCTGATCATAAACAGTTCAGAAGTTTTATAACCAAACGAAACATAGTAACATGGCTGATCATGAACAGTTCAGAAGTTTTATAACCGAACGAAACATAGTAACACGGCTGATCATGAACAGTTCAGAAGTTTTATAACCAAACGAAACATAGTAACACGGCTGATCATAAACAGTTCAGAAGTTTTATAACCGAACGAAACATAGTAACACGGCTGATCATAAACAGTTCAGAAGTTTTATAACCAAACGAAACATAGTAACACGGCTGATCATGAACAGTTCAGAAGTTTTATAACCAAACGAAACAGAGTAACACGGCTGATCATGAACAGTTCAGAAGTTTTATAACCAAACGAAACAAAGTAACACGGCTGATCATAAACAGTTCAGAAGTTTTATAACCAAACGAAACATAGTAACATGGCTGATCATGAACAGTTCAGAAGTTTTATAACCGAACGAAACATAGTAACACGGCTGATCATGAACAGTTCAGAAGTTTTATAACCAAACGAAACAGAGTAACACGGCTGATCATGAACAGTTCAGAAGTTTTATAACCAAACGAAACAAAGTAACACGGCTGATCATAAACAGTTCAGAAGTTTTATAACCAAACGAAACATAGTAACATGGCTGATCATGAACAGTTCAGAAGTTTTATAACCGAACGAAACATAGTAACACGGCTGATCATAAACAGTTCAGAAGTTTTATAACCAAACGAAACATAGTAACACGGCTGATCATGAACAGTTCAGAAGTTTTATAACCAAACGAAACAGAGTAACACGGCTGATCATGAACAGTTCAGAAGTTTTATAACCAAACGAAACAGAGTAACACGGCTGATCATGAACAGTTCAGAAGTTTTATAACCAAACGAAACAAAGTAACACGGCTGATCATAAACAGTTCAGAAGTTTTATAACCAAACGAAACAGAGTAACACGGCTGATCATAAACAGTTCAGAAGTTTTATAACCAAACGAAACATAGTGACACGGCTGATCATGGACAGTTCAGAAGTTTTATAACCAAACGAAACAAAGTGCCATTTTTCTTCTATCTATCAAGTAGACATAAGAAGCTGGATATCAGTGCCAATGAGACAACTCTTCATCAGAGTCACTTACTTTAGAACAAAATAATTGAAAGTCTTCAATCTTTATATAACTTGAATTTCTTTTTATCATTTAGTTACTTTGTTGGCTGATTTCTGATTGAACGTTCTTGCATGTACAATTTTGAGAAGGGGTCATAGTCTTCAGAGAAAAAAAAAATCATTCGACTTGCGGCTCATGAAATTTAACTTTGTCTCGAAAGGAACCGCATGTGCCCCTCATGCAAATGATGCATTTATTCAAAATAGATTACACAAAAAAAATGAAAAAAATTGTTGACTGTGATTTATCTATCAGATAGCTTTTTAGAATTTTGGATCCTCAATGCTCTTCAACTTTGTACCTGTTTGGCTTTATAAATATTTTGATATGAGCGTCACTGATGAGTCTTATGCAGACGAATCGCGCGTCTGGCGTACTAAATTATAATCCTGGTACCTTTGATAACTATTCATGTACAAGATTTTAAGCAAGCCTTGAAATTCATAAAATTTCAGTCATGACTTCATGTCATAAGATTTATTTTACAGATCAAAATGGTTGTGAACATGTTTTATAGAACCGTTACGTCCTGCATGGTTGAATAATATTTTATTTTATCAACACATTATTGACATTTTTGAAGAGAAAGTCTGAAGATCTAATCTGCATAAATTATCATTTAAATCAAAATATTTTACAAATCTTGTCCAAGATTTATAATCTCGTCAACAATAAAATCCATATCAGATCTTTCACACACAGGGTTTGCTATAATGACTCTGAAGAAGTTGACCAATCCCTTTGAAGATAAGGGTTGATAGCTAATCATTATAGAACCTTTAAGCATCATCCGACCCTTTATAGCTGGAGCTACCTGTAAAATAAATACAATAAATATATGAATTAATAATTTTAAGCATACATATGGTCATTTAAAATTCTGCAATTGGTATGAATTTTACTGTGAGCAGATGTCAACAAAGAAGATGTTGTAGACACACATGACTTCTGTTCATATCTAAATTTATTGTCAGTTCTTCGTCTTCATCTGATGAATGTAAAATAGCAGCACTGAAAGTAAGAAGTGCATATACATGTACCTATTATACCTATTTGAGTAATTGTTGACATTGTTTTAAGTTATGACAATCAGATTTATATCTCATTTTCTTTTGTTAGAACCAATCTTTTTTTTAAGTGAGAAAAATATGAAAATATAATTGATATTAAAGTAAGAAAGAAATGCAGAGTATGTACAAACAAACGACGAACGACAAACTGTAGACGCATTTGTAGCAAGTGTATATTTTGTCAACATTTATGCATGCAAACTTTGCAAACGTATGTTAGAAACAAATGGTCTAAGCGTGTGTTCGCTGAACCGTTGGTATCGTTTGTCTTAGTAAGAAATGCACTCCATGTTTAATGACATTCTTAAATTTTGCCTACACTAAAAATAGTTATAAAACTTTTCAAATATTGATGAAACATTTGGAGCATGCATTATACATTATTGGGGAACGCTCATGTGCTAAGCCATCCGTGGATTTAAAAGTATAAAACATATTAACATTACATGTAATTTACCTTCCCAACTTCCTCCCACCATTCTGTAGTTTCTTGTTTACCTCTGAGACGTGGTGGAATATACCAAAAGGAAATGTTGGTACATTGGAACTGAAAATTACAAATTTACGTAAAAATAGACTTAAATATTAAATATTAATGTGCGTAGCCTATTATTTGAAATATAAAAGACGAATTTGGGGCTAAGTATTAATGAGATAGTCATCAATATCAATCGTTTGTATGCAGGAACTTCCTTACTTTGTTTCACGTTGTCACTTAAATAAATATTAGATTGACTTTACTAGGCCATGTTTGAGTCAATTGACACTAGAGGGTTTTTTTGGTAGCATTAGTGTTCACTGGAAACTTTAAGTAAGTCCTTTTGGAGTAGATATTTTGACTCGTATTATGATACAAATGTAGCTAATTATAAACTACTTCCTTTAATTGTGAATATGTTGATCGGTTATGCTTTGCTTAACGCCCAGTGGTAAATATTTCATACAAATTCAAGGCAAAAGGTGGTATAATTTTTCCTTCATTATACATGTATATGGGAACGTGAACATGCGTTTTAACTAGTAGTTTATTTACACAAAAATGGTCGATGCATCTTCTAATGGGTTGCAAGTCAAAGATGTTATCATCAGTACTTCGTTACTGTCATGATTTATAAAATAAACTAAAAGAGACTTTTTTTTATTGATATTGTATCTTATTAATATATGTTTCATACCTCCGGTAAAACTAATCGAAATCCTTCTGTTGATTTTAGTTTTTCTGTAAGGTAACTGCAAAATTCAAATATAAACAGACTGCATAATTCCTTTTAAACGTTTGAAAAATAGAAATAATCGCAATTGTCAATTTTAACTTTTCCATTTGCTAACGAAAATTTACCCTTAAAACTACATATTTCTCATTCATGAAAAACAAACTTAATAACTAACTACGACCATCTCTATATTTTTTTTTCATAATTCCAATTCTCATTCATCAATACAAAGTGAATGTTAACGATTTGTTTTACTTACGCTGCTAGATCAAATGCTTTCTCTATCCTAGCGCCCATAGCTTTATCACCACGACCTTTCCACATCAACCACAATTTAAGGACATCATTTTTACGACCACATTGGATTGTTCTGTCCCCTAATTAAATACAGAGCGATCAGTGATAATCTGATATTTAGAGCAACTATCTATAAAATACCGAATTATTATTGTCTTTACAAAAAATGAATATTTGTATCATTTTAATTAAATTTAAAGCAGTTATTTAGAAAGTTATAATATAATCTTTAGTACAGTTTTAGTTTTCCATGTTAATCTTGCTGTTTGAAGAGAACATTATCTCTTTAATATGTATATTTTTCATTAAACCTTAATTGTATCTGTGTTTTAACACAGCACGCCTTAATATGACAAGAATTCTTTTTACCTATATCAAAAGAAGTGTCGTAAATTTTGTCTGGTTGAAACAAATATTCTGCTCTATATGCATTACACTTTTCCAAAAATCCCTGTAAAAATATCAATTGTATTAGAAGTTATTTAACTCATTTTATACATCTTTGATCTTATGTGTGCGTTCATTTTCCAATGACTAAAGGACAACAATATAAACATATACATGGCCTTCAACAACGATCATATCAATACCGTATAGTACGCTCTAAAAAGCCCGGTCGCCTGCCAAACTGTGAATCAATTCAAAAGAGAACAATAACTGAAATATATGCGACAAACAACAAGGAGAGACAACCACTGATCTCCTAGGTATACAGAATATTGTGGGGTCTAACATTTTCGTGAGCATCACTCCTACAACCTGTAATTAATGGTTCTTTTCTATGGTTTGTTTTAGTTGATACAAAAATAAGATGTAGTTGGTATCTACTCCTAGGAGTCGATATTAAGAATTGAACGATGGCCAGTGAGTGCGTGAATTTTTCTTGCTACCTGATTGGAAGATATTACGAGACTGAATAATCAAAGTTTATTGATTGGTTAGGTCAATCCAAACCTAGTAAATGTCCTTCAATCCCGTAGAGTATCGGATTTGTCCTCTCTATTTTAGCAATTAGATTTTGCCTGGTCATTAATCATGCATATTCATGATATTGGTACACATGTAACTTTAATCTATAAATAGTCGAATCTTCTGGAGTTTCGTAGACAACAACGTTAAACGATATATACTACTTCCTAACGTGTGACCTCACGTGTGTGGTAAAATTTGTTGATTGATGCACGTGGCTATTCTAGTAAATGAATTAATCTACAAAGCGAGAGCACTTTCCATTTTCATCAGCTAAGAGTCGACTAGCCCTTTTTGAAAGGCTAATGCTTGTATCATCTTTCTTTCAAATATTTAAGTCTGAGACATAAAGATAATGCATGTTTTAAAAAATATACCAAGCGCAATATTAAGTAGTGACTACGATGCATGTTTGTATCATCAAAGTGTACAATTTTAATGATTTGAAGAAAAAGTATACCGTCTTTCAAAGAAATCATATAAAATCGATATAAATCAATTAATGTAATATTCACCTTTTCTTTTACAACAAAAGCTGAACACTGAATACCTGCCCCAGACATTTTGTGTATATTCCATGCTACAGAATCAGACCTACAAAATAAAATTAACGTTACCGTCATTCGAATTTTTTTTTGAAGTTTAACACGTGCGAAATATGAATAAATCTGTTTTAAGTTGCAGTATATAGCATGTATTAGTTTTACAAACCTTTCGACATTACAATCATTCGCAAAAACAGAATTTTAATAGTTTAACACGTGCAAAGTATGAACCAACACGATTGAAGTTGCAGAATATAAGATGTACAGTATACGTAGTAGTTTGTACGAACCTTTCAATGCCCTTTGTAAGATACTTCAACTTATCAGACAACATGACACCACCTCCCCATGCTGCCTAAAAATAACAAGAGTAATATCTAAAAGGAATAAAAAAACATTTTACATACATGTACCTGTTGATCTCTTAGTATTTGTTTTTTTTTTTAATTGTTCCGAGTAGCTGTCTCATTGATGCATTGCATCCTCTTCCATTCATTCAAAATATTTCACAAAGTTCTGTTCACATTATGGCCTTATACGTTTTAAAACAGTCGATTCGTATCTCTGTGTTAGCAATTTAATAGACTGTGCCATTTTCAGGGATATAACTCAATCATGACGAATTGCCTGAAGACGTTTGCATAGTTTACATGCAAGTAAAAACACTTTAAACATTTGAATTATAACTTTGGAATAAAACACAGGCGAGACATATGTACATGTATGTATCAATAACAAGCGTTGTTAGAAAAATAATTGCTTCACGAGCTATTGTTTTCATTGCCAATGGTGATAGTGTCAAAAGATAAAAAGCAAAAAATACTTACAGTGAAACATAGTTTGAGCTCCTAACAATGGCGATGACAGTAGTACTAATATAACATTGCAACGACACATTTTCAATGTTTGTATACAATTTGTATGTATTTCAATCAATTAACGGAAAGTGTTTTTGTTTATTTGTTGTATGGGCAGTCTACACGTGGAAATGGATTTAACACCGTTGTGTTGACATGATGCAAAGGTACGCACATGTCATATTTGTTTCAAATGCGGATATATTTTATGAAGTGTCTGCGTTATAAAAATAAATTTGCAAAACAATACGTACATCAACGTGCATCCAGACGTTATATCGTTTACAAATATCAGCCACAGACTCGAGATCATCAAAAGATCCTAACACCGTTGTCCCACAAGATGCCATAAACATTATGGGAGCACATTTCTGAAATGCGAGCAATTTTAGTAATCAACAAAAGAAAGTCATCTGTATTAGCAAATGATGAGCTGTATAAACTTTCAAATACTAGTACTGAAACAATTGAGATTTACCAAAAAAAATCTACAATCTTTCAAAGTTGTTGTTTTTTGAAATTAATGTTGTTGAATACAAAAAATGATCATGTACCCTTAATTTTATCTAAGAAATATATAAGAAGTTATGGTTTAAAATAGATATAAGAAGATGTGGTATGTGCCAATGAGACAACTCTCCATCCAATTATAGGTTAAAATACAAACTTCATCACGGAGTCTTATCTTATCTTTTAAACAAAGTTTGTCTATAGATTTGTTGTGAACAAACATTTAAGACGTTCATCATACCTACTTTTTGTTTGCATTGTTGAATCTTGATTTCTAAATCTTCCGGAATAACTCTACCTCTATCATCGGATTTGACTTTAACAACACTTTCCGTCCCGAATCCTAGAAAGTTTGCACCTTTCTCAACAGAATAATGTGCGTCCTCAGACTTTAAAATGACCATTGGTTCACACGAAAACAGACCTTTTTCCTTTAAAGTGGGATTGTGTCTAAATCTAGCTAAATGTATAGCTATAAGATTTGAGAAGGAACTACCTGCAAAGAGCAATTATAATGTATTGAACCATTTCAGTAAACAGATATTTTAAAAACAGAATTACAGGTATGTTTATGAGACACTTAGTGGGGGTTTTATTTCTTTTTTTCTCTCAATTCTTTATCTGTATTGTCCATTATTCTCAATTCATGGGGGATGGAATATATCGTGATTTTACCACGGGTTGGCCCTTTATGACATGTATTTTACCCTGAGCGATAGCGAGGTGTAAAATATCGGCATAAAGGGGCAATCCGTGGTAAAATCACGATATATTCAAGAGGATTTGGATGGGGTTAATGATTAAAGAATAATGCCCTTAAAAAATGAAGATTAGAGAATAATGGGCCAAAAAATGAAGATTAGAGAAAAAAGGGGTTAATTTTTTGGAAGATTAGAGAAAAAAAGGGGTTAAATTTTTGAAGATTAGAGAAAGAAGGGGTGAAAATTAAATGTTTACAGAATAAAAGACCCCCCATCCAGACCCTCATTCAAGCCCCATGAATTATTTCGATTCTAATAGGACAAATACGGCTATTGTTTTGGATCGAAGCGCTCTAAGTGGAGGAAAATATTTGCCGTTCCCATAAATAAACGCGCTATTGAATTGGCGTAAAAGAACGGAGCAAACTGAATTAGTGACATGCTTAAAGTTTTTACAATAACGTATTTAGATAGTTGTGGGTGAATTTATATAGTTTATAACATTGATAAATTTTGTAAAAAAAAGCAACACAACGGTAACACAACATAAATGCACATGTATCTCCGATTTAAATGATAGAATGTTTACCCAAAACTCTACAAGACAATATAGTTTTATTTCGATAAATACCTGGACAGAAAATGCCTTCACCGTCTGGATATCCAATTAGTGATGATATCTTTTTGAAAATATAGTTTTCTAGCGTCACCATGGCGGGTGACACTTCATATGTGTGCCTGAAAATATATAGTTAAACAAGAAGTAATTGTAACAGGATGATGTTACGAAGTCTCCCAAACAAAGCTCCCATAACTCGCCATTCATATGGTCCCATGTTTATTTGATTTGATTTTTTGTCCCATACAAGAATATATATGGCTTATGAGTAGGGATCTCCACCATTTACAAGTATTCAAACAGGAGGGGGTGGTGGTGACCCCCAGGGAATTTACCTACATTTCATTTCATTTGTTTTATTGTCCCCTACAAGAATGTATATGGTTTAAGGATAGGGATCTGGACCGTTTACAAGATAATAGCACATTCTCAAATTGAACAGGGTGGGGCATTTCATTTGATTAGCTTTATTGTCCCATACAAGAATATATATGGTTTAGGGGTGGGGATGTTGACCGTTTACAAGTTTTCAAACAAGAGGGGGTGGGGTGACCCCCTAGGGACTTCCCTCTTCTTTCATTTCATTTGTTTTATTGTCCCCTACAAGAATATATATGGTTTAGGGGTGGGGATGTTGACCGTTTACAAGTTTTCAAACAAGAGGGGATGGGGTAACCCCCTACGGAATTCCCTTTTATTTCATTTCATTTGTTTTATTGTCCCTACAAGAATATATATGGTTTAGGGGTGGGGATGTTGACCGTTTACAAAATAATAGCACATTCTCAAATTGACTGGGGTGGGGATTACCCCCTGAGACCTCCCATTAATTTCATTTGATATGTTTTATCGTCCCATTCGAGAATATAAATAAAATTGAGAATGGAAATGGGGAATGTGTCAAAGAGACAACAACCCGACCAAATAAAAAACAACAGCAGAGGGTCACCAACAGGTCTTCAATGTAGCGAGAATTTCCCGCACCCGGAGGCCCCTAAATATATGGTTTAGGGGTGGGGATCTGGACCGTTTACAAAATATAAGCATATTCTCAAATTGAAGGGGGTGGGGATGAACTCCCAGGGACTCCCCCTATATTTCATGTGATTTGTTTTATTGTCCTATAATCAATTCTGAAGACTGCATGTATCTATCACTTACAGTTTTCAAGTTATATTCATTTGAAAATTTTAGAAAATAAAATCCCATAGGGTTCTATAGTAAACCCCTTCCTCCTTTCTACCCCCCAAATACCCCTTAATAGACCCCAATGCACAAACGAAAGATTGATGGCTCACCTAGACATATTAGTCTACCATTTTATGAAATTCTAAGTCAATCTGACAAGCGGTTTTGGAGAAACGCTGCGGACAAGTTCATTTTTTAAAGTGGCGGAAGAGGAAGAAGAAGAAGAAGAATAATAAAAATAAGAAGAACTGAGCAAAAACAATAAGTCTCCAAACTTTGTTTGGGAGACTTAAAAATATATCTTGATACACTCTCTGTAATAAATTGTATTACAATTGTCATTTCATTTGCCATTACTTTTTTTACTCATAATTTTTTTTTTATATTTTTTAGAATTTGCTACATTAGTAAAACTCACTTACACATTACAATTCAGGACTTCGGTCAACCATGCCCCAAATAAACTGTATGGATCAACTCCGGTATACAGTTGGTTGAGGAAACGGGGATGACCTACAAAAACATTTTTAAACTAAAGTATTTGAATAAAAAGGTGAAACAGGAACACTGAAAAATCCGTAAAACTTATTTCAATTTTAAGTGCAAGCATGTATCTTAATATATACACAAAAGACACAAGATTTCTGGGGTATTGATATGTTGTCATCTGGACTCTCAGTCATCAATTAAACCATGCCACAGAGATGCGTCCGTATTAGTGAGCAGGATGTATAAATACTCTGCCACGTTTGGTCGGAACTGGAACATTAAACGAGATGTCTGGTGTAGGGAGATGTCGTGTGCTACATGTACATGTACGCTGGCTACATTTTTGGCAAATCATTGTAGTGATAGTAATCATGTCACCCTATATTCCGGTCGATAAACTGCAAAACTTTCGTTAATATGTTCTCGTCTTACTTATCTATAGAATAGTTGATACTGAACAGTACGCAACCATCAATCAATCTATGAAAAAAGATTGCCACGATCCCTGTTAATTTTCCCGTATAGCATTCTATAAAAAGTAACGTATCATTAAAACTTTCAATATACGGTGATCATACCTGGTACAATACTACCATCTATAACTTTCCTTCCTAGTTCCAACAATTTCTCACGTGGTACGGGTTCTTCGTAAATTTCCAGATCTAAAAATTTCTGTGTGAAAAATTAATAAGACGATGTGTATAAAAAAAACCTTGACAAAGTTATCGCTTTTTTATTATGTGTATGCTGGGCATGATATTTATATTCTAGTAATGGGATTGCCTTGGAATCATAGTTATACTAGATAAAACCATTTAAATCTGAAAATTTCATTTAAGACCTAATGAGAAAATACTTAGCCGTATCCGTTAATGATTATGGGACTAAGCGGACTACCCTTTTGAATTGATTTAATCTGCACCTAATCTGCACCTTCCTGATGGTCTGAATTGGATAGGGACGGGGGTCATCCATTTCAGTTTTTGTCCATTTTCCTCTATTCTTTATATTTAAGCGTCCGAAAGTTCTCTATTTTTTACAATATTTCTGCAGTAATGACCCATTTTTCTCTGTTTTGTAAAACCAACCAAGACCCCCGTTCATTATAACGTATGAACATTTTAAAGCGGGCGATTATGAAAAAAGAGATCTTGAAGGACTCAAATGTTACCAAACACCTTTCCTTGCACTATAAGATATTCTGTCGCCTACCGTACAACAAGCCTGAACAGTAACATTTAACTAAACGAGAATACACCTCAAATATATCCATTATTATTTACTTACTTGCAAGTCTAACGGTTGCCTAAAATTAAGAACTTTAGTATTTGGATCAGTTTGTGGTATAAGAGCTTCATTTAGTATTAGTTTACTAAAATCTTTAACAAATTGTTGGATTTCTGGTTCAGCATAAGAATAACCTGAAGATAAAGAAGGAAACATGTGCGTCAATGTTTTGACTAGAATATTACACAAGTGCAATTCCATATGACTCTCATTGCCTGGTTTTGATTGTTATTTTTGTTATGCTGCTCGAAATAAAATCAGTCGTATCATTCAGATCTAGTTCGGTATGAAGGTTTCTATTAAATTTCTGTATTTTGTATGAAAGAAGTTTTTCATTGGCATGAAACCAATCAATTTTTATCACAACCCATCCTGTTGTTAATTCAATTTTTTTATAAAAAAAACCTCTTGAAAATAACTGTGTAGTAAAACTATGTGGCAAATGATCCTGAAAACCCCAAAAACACTGACCCGAGTCGATAGAAATTGTTGACAACGTCCAATGAGGGGAGAGGGGTTGGAGGGGTCCTGATCCAGAAATCCCGAGGTTCCGAATTTAAATCCCGACATCCCGAAATTCGAAAAAAGAATTCCCGGAATCCGTAAGGATCAATCCCGAAATCCCGAGCTTACAAACACCCGATCCCGACGTCCCCCCTCAAATGGCACAGGTAACGTTTTACATTTTATCCATATACAATGTATGTGTATGCATACATGCATTTTGTTAATTTTTAGAGTTATTTTATCTATATACAATGTATGTGTATGCATAAATGCATTTTGTTCTATATGAATAATGTTGAACTTGTAAAGGCTCGACATGCTATATAAACATGACAAGATACATGTCACAAACACAAAACAAATAGATTTCGTAATATTTTGACAACTCGAATGTTATTTGTACAAAAATTACAACAAATTGGTATCACAGTATAATAACCCTTGTACAACACAAAGATTATAAACTGTCTTTTGAAGAGTTATCTTTATGAATTGAAAAGCTCCAACCGTAGTGCTGCTCATGCAAGTATAAAACCGGCACCCAGAGGATTGGGAAAATGAACGCAAACACAGCGTATTCATCTATTGGAAATGTATACATTTACCTAAATATTTCACTTTTAAAATGTCTGAAGTAATTGTGTGTAACAGTACGAAACCAATGGCATAAGACTTGTTAATGATAGTTAAACGACTTGACAGGAATCAAGCATGGCATCGAACTAGACATAAATGTAGTATATTCAAAATTTAAAAAAGTACCGTCGAAAAGAAGGCAAGAGTTCCACCCACACTTAATAAACGTATATCAGTTTATTCCGTGAGATGCCATTCGAAATTAGGGAATGTATTTAACTTGATACATTCGTGATAATTTGTAATTATCGACTCCTAGGAGTCGATATTAAGAATTAAACGATGGACACTCAGTGCGTGAATTTTTCTTGCTACCTGATTGGAAGATATTACGAGACGTGAATAATGAAAGTTTATTGATTGGTTAGGACAATCCAATTCTAGTAAATGTCCTTCAATCCCGTAGAGTATCGGATTTGTCCTCTCTATTTTAGCAATTAGATCATTTGCCTGGTCATTACTCATGCATATTCATGATATTTGTAAACAGGTAACTTTTATCTATAAATAGTCGAATTTTCTGGAGTTTCGTAAACAACAATACTTCATAACGTGTGACCTCACATGTGTGGTAAAATTTGTTGATTGATGCACGTGGCTATTCTAGTATATGAATAAATCAACAAAGCGAGAGCACTTTCAATTTTCATCAGCTAAGAGTCGACTTAGCCCTTTTTGAAAAGCTAATGCTTGTATTAAAATTAATCTCAGAAGTGTATTATGTTTACGGAACTACTGCCATTAACCGGGGAAATTCCGACTAAAATCTTAATATTATGCAAGCTATTCTCAGAATTATCGATTAAAATCTTCGAATTATCAACTTAAATTTTGGAAATTCCTTTTTTTTTTCGTGTAAAAACAATCCATTTTTGATATTTAACATTCATACTGAAAAATTTCAAGGAGATATAATACTATCATCGCCTCCTCCAAGAAAATGCAATATCTATGGGGAAAAAATAATTCTAATAACATGTCACTCATATGTTTCCGTATAGAGATTGCATTGTCCTGTTAGATCATCACATCAGGTGTATTCAATATTCGAATGTTAAAGACTTTGATACCATCTTCATTTTTTGTAAATATTTAAATGTAGTTAATTCTGGTTGACCTTTTGATTGATTATAGAAACCAACTTGAAGGTTAATTAAGTTCAGAGCAATGTAAAGGTTATACAACGTACATGTTGGCTATTTTGTTTCAGCATTATTCGTTTCCACATTTGATGGCAGAATAACATTGTTTTTTTTTTCATGTACAATTTAAAAAAAAATATCATTACTATAGCAGATTTTGAAACTTTTGCAGCTTACCTTTCAGACGGTTGCTGTTGTCGTATTCAGCCATTACACATTTGTCGACTGAATCTATTTATAACTTTAATAGTATATTTTGTGAAAACATACACGAGTTTCAACCATGTCAACATGATTTGTGTTATATGTCACAAATCATAGCAAATTAAAAAGATACTGTTGACTGCTTTTCTGTTTATATATTTGCAATATTCATAACTAATAATATTTTAATAAACATATATGTTAAAAGTACGTTAAACTAGCTTGATAAGGCATGAGCCATGAAGTTATAGATGCTATTTCATTTTCAATATTGTACGTTATATATACATGATATAGAAACTATAATGATTTATAAATATCTTGTACATACATTAAAGTACATTAATTATTATTATAAGTGACTTTTGATATGAAACAAAGTTGATATCGGGGTTTGGGTTTGGATGGAATTGTCTTGCCTTCTTTATTCTGTATTAATTAGTCTGAATGGTTTCTATTCTTTGTTTAGGCAGCAACCATTTGATTTTCTGGGGGGGGGGGGGGGGGGGGGGGGGGGGGGGGGGGGGGGCTGCTATGGTTTTTTTTCTGGACAAATTTTTTTCTTTCAATTTTAGCATTACATATAGTGGCAGCTGAGGGTGAAACAAACAATTTTTTTTTCTCAGAATCAAAAACAAATTATTTTTTTCTCCAAAAACTGGAAACAAACTGTTTTTTCCAAAAAAAAACCATACCCCCCCCCCCCCCCCCCAGAAAATCAAATGGTTGCTGCCTTATCATGTTTATTGAAGCTATCATTTCCTTTTCTTTATATTTTAGCATTGATTTCCATTATCCTCTATTCTTTATTTTTTTACCAATTTTTCTGTATTCTTGAAATGCGTGTATATCATTTTGCATTAACTAATTTTGTGTTTTTTATTTTATTGTTCCATAAAAATTATTTGAGTACATATAAAATAATATTGAATAAGAAATACCTTGAGATGTCGACTGACTGGCCATATTTCTGTGATTGGTCAGAGTTCAGATGATGTGCCTTGTATACACACGTCTTATTTGAAGATTTATAAGCTAAATAAAAACAATATATTTTTTTTGCACGCCCATATTACTATTACTGTAACAATGTACATGCTACTTAAGTTTTTTGGTTTTATTGTACCTTACATACATGTGTTTTTGTAAAGTATACTGCTCAATACAGATGTTTCAGAGCTTGTGGTTTAATTTAAACCTTCGGATTTTTCTACACAAGCATGATAAAAAGCGGCTGCTTACAAGAAAACTAATTAACCAAAGGTTTCGTACTACAAATATGCCTGAAATATACTGTCTGCTGTACGTTTAGAAAACGACAATAATTAATAGTTTTCAACACGGCAAATATCTTAGAAGGAATACAGATAACTCTTTCGAAGCACTTCATTAGTTCAATTTCAGTAATTGTTTTATTAGTTACAAATTGCTGAGCCTTGATATATTTGTCAATGAGACAGCAACCTATTTATAAAAAAAAAAACGACAAGACGTTTAGAGGGCTTTGTTCGTCTGTTTGTCCTACAATGTACTTTCACAAGATTTAATCCCTTCTCTGAATTCGTAATTATTTTGTTTTTAGCTCACGTTGATAAAATGCATTATATATTCTAATTTTGAGTAAAATGTCTCACGTATCATGCATTTATGTACATAACCTAACTGATGTCACACACCTGAAAATTTATTAGAAAATAGAGCCTGTTGTCCACTCAAATGAAATCACTGCGCGCTGTGTGTATCGCTATTTTACCAAATACACCTTTTTCGTGATTCAATTCTTAGTACTTTTAAATCTAATGAGAATTTCAAACATTTATGCTATGCACATTGGTCACAGTAAAATTATCTTGATATAAACGAGTGTGATTTCATAATGTTTGAGTGAAATGCAAACATCAAGTCAGATCATAATGCTGCACGCGAACACGAAACAACTACTTCGCTTCCGTAATGAATAATAATGCTCTACAGGTATACATGTATAGATCGTCCTGAACATGCATGAAATATTTGCCACTGGATGACCATTAATTTATCTAGATTTATAGTTACGTGTATTACTAAAATGCATTTGGAATTTCTCAACTCCTAATTTTGACCTTATAATCCTAATATAGATCGATTTAAACCAAGCCGGTATACAATAAATGTAAATTCAAGTCCGTGAACTGATAACCTAGCCCCTGTGCGGCATGACATCTTCCAACTTCATGTCACCATGATTGTTCGAAGGTGGAAATCTGCCTCACCGCATACTGTTAGTGTTATGCATTTAGCATAACTATACATCAATTGGTCAGAAACATATTTTCTTCACATTTTGTTGTATGTTAATCGTTGTTAAACCCTTCAAGCGACACATACCATACAATATATCGTTCAAAAAATAAAGTACACTTACCTTAAGATGTAATCTTTGCTTAAGTAAAGGACACATACTGTTATCATATTTGCTGACATACGTTAAGACCTTGAATATATAACATACATGTAGATATTAAAGGGTAGATTCAAATAGTTTGTCCTTAATCCAGTTCATTTTCTCAGTGCATATATTTAAATCAAAGTGGAAAAACACACGTGAACAAGTAATAGATAATCAGAAGATACAAGTTTAGAAGAATGATCGTTTAGCTAAAACAAATTTTATTGTCTGGATTAGATACAAGTTATATTAACTTTAAATAATCCTCTCCAAATTGTACACTATACCAAATTTCTAGATGACCATGATGACAGCAATTACAAAATACCCTACAATTATATGAAAAATATATACAATAAATATGTCATGTTTAAACAGTAACAGTTGGATAAGAATACATTTAAAGATACATCAATGTTATACAAGTATGTCAAAGAATCGTTTTGTTTGGCATATATATAACTATGATAGTCAATATGTTACTGGTCGTGTCTTTTTTTTACATAGAAGTATCTAAAGTCATAAACAAATAGTGTTGTTTATACTTGGTATTCTTATCAATCAAGCGATATTAAATCTGGTTTAATTAGGCGACTTTTAAGTTTGGCAGATTGTTTTTATTTATCTTGCGCCAGCAACTTAATTTTTAAGGGCATTTTCAAACAAATGGAATCTACAGTCGCATTATTTTTTTCTAACTTTCAAACCAATGGGTAGACAAAATTTTAATAATTCTTTAAGTACTAAAATTCGTTTTGACCCTATAGACATTCTAAATAAGACAAATTCAACGAAACACTGTTAGCATGACTTCCCATTCTGAAGATGTGCGACCGTTTGGTTTTGTGGGATGTAAAAATACGCAGACACGTTCGATCGAAAAGGGTATATTACCTTTAATCTATATTTACTGCCTCGTGAAGGGAAAAAGCAACACTCTTTGCACTTCAAATATCTCTTGCACAATGTCTACGAAGGGTTCTTAATTCTTCTCCCGGTTTACAAACTTTTCTTTTTATATTAATCGAAGACTTGTATACGTCCTGTAGTTCTTACCCTGAATGTGCATGGGATATTTGCAAATGGGTGAAAAGTAAAAACAATCCATCAATGAATGTATCCATGCTATTAACATGTTACTATTATTATCCTCTGATCTTCAAAATGAGTAGACGACGTATGGCCAATTTTCCGTTTCCCTCAAAGATTTAAAATCTAAAAATCTTCGAATTGAAATATTAAACACTTTTTTTTAATCTATATTTATAAATTATTCCATCAAATAAAAATATTATACAATGGTAAAAGTTTCGGCTACATTCAAACAACAAAATACTAATTTGAAATTTTACATGTATTTGATTTTGATCACGCATAGGCGAACAAGTCCTAGAATAATAGATTAATTTTCGGACATTTTAGCGATTATCTTAAATAAGATGAATTCAATTCATTCCATACTATAAGGATAGACTTGGGTATATACATGTAGTCACCAGGACTTCTCTCGTACGACAATAAGGCTCATTCTAAAAATGTGCGACCGTAGACCTATGGGGGATGTATAAATACTGCCCCACGTTCAGTCGAGATGGGGATGTTAAATCTTGTACCTCGTGAAGTGAAAAAATCTGCACTGGATAAACTTTTTAAGGGGTCCGTTATTAAATTTGATATATACTGTTATTATAAAAATATTACAGTAATTATTTTCAGACCTCATTTTGGTTCCCCAGCTGTAAATATCAATTGTAAATGAATTTTCCTCGTCTTGAATATGCATGGAATATTTGGTCCTGGACGTAAGGTAAAAATATCAACTAATTACTTAGCCTGCCTTTAAAATAAACTGTTTTTATCCTTTGATCTTCCAATTAACAAAACGGAGTTATCATCAAACCTTTGATGAAAGTCAAGATTTGTCCTGTGGCAAATATTTCATTCATTTTCAAGACAAACTTGTAAGTGATGGGTATCTTTAAATTTTCTCTAAAAGAGACATTGTATTCATTAACAATTCGTAGCTATTGTTCACACTAAACAACATATCTTAATTCGCAATCACTGCAAAAGTTTTTTTTTTATTTGTATGTGAAGAATGCAGTAATGATTTCGCATGATTTTGAGATTTGCGACAAAAAGGTCACATTATTTTATCAGCACTGCAGATTCATTGACTGACATCAATAGACGACTTTTGCCACGAAAGAGACACATACATAGGACATTTAGTTTGGTAAGCTTGCAAATAAGATGTTGTTTGACCAGCTTGGCAAAAATTAGTAGGAAAAAACAGAATAACATGTAGACCCTTAGGCTGTCAAAACATATTTGCTGTAGGTGGAAGGTGCCGACAAGAACACATAGATGCATGCCAATAGAAACTTTTCAAACAGTCCAAAGGAAATTCTGCTAGCAAAAGAAGTACATGTAGGAAAATTATGCTTGTAACATTTCAACGGATAGCTAGAACTCAACATTGAATGTAAATACAAATGTATACATACATGTATGTGGATAGACAATTTGAAAACTTGAAAATCGTATTTTTCATACCTTATACATTATAATAAATAGATGACAAGTGAAAGCTTAAAAAATAACGTAGAAAACAATTTATTTCAGAAACTTTGTTGTTTTTCTGTGACTCTTGAAAAGACTTCAGCAGCACATCTTGTCTTAGAAATCTGAACCAGATAAATCCATCAGTAATAAAAGCAAATAATTATATATTGTATGTTATAATTGTATGTTATGCTTTCCGACATGTTTCACAGAGAAACACACATATATATGTGGTAATGTTTTATTAATAACTGCATCTGTTATATATACAAGCACTGCGAATGAAATGGATGAATTGGAATCATGTGGTTGGTCCTTTTCCCACATGATTGGACGACCAACATTGGCAAAGTGGTATGCTATCTAAAGCTTTACATCGTGCCTTTCTTATTGTATTTATTTGTTTCTTTCTTGTTAAAAATGTCATGTCACTTTCTACCCTAATCAATCAAGGCCATTTTTTTTATCAAGACTAATAGTTATCAAAGGTACCCTTAATCACACAAGGCCAACAAAAATATGTTTGTTTCCTGCTGCCAAGGCAAATAAATCAGGGTAGGTAGGTAGTTGTTTTTGTTTTTTTTTTTTTTACCTTTTTATTTTGCACGTTTTTAACATGCACTCAGTGTCAGATTTGCAGTCGTTTCAATGTCATGTTTGGTTGCTTATGGGTACACCAATCTTCCTTTTATCGATCCTGACCCTCTGGACTTTTAACACACAATAAAACCCATACAGTATGATCACCAACATAGTGACCACAGGCCAGAATACAAAAATAGGGATGCCGGGACATCATCGCTTAAACAGTTTTACGGTCGACATCATGATCTGGTAAATTGCTATTAGGTGAGCGTGTCACACACGATCATTGACATATACCCTGTGTGGTTCCAGTTCTCTTTTACTGATTTTGACATTTTAACGATATAGACCTATTATCAGCATTGACTATTTAGCAATAAGATAGATATAGCATGCGAACAGGATATGCATTCCCTTCTGGAGCACCTGATATCACTCAAGGTTTTGTTGTTAGAGTTTGTATTGCCCATACTTCAGTTTTAAGTGTTCCGTGTATTTCTTTCTTCCCAAAAAGATAGGGCAAACATGTGCTACCTGACTGTTGTTCAAATAAATACTCAATGTTATCTAATGTTTTGTTTTTCAAATTGAATATCAGAAATGCAAGAACATATCAAAATATAGAAGTGAACAATACAACCGCATGAGTACTCCCAATCACTTAAGCCCAGAGCCAACCTGTATTGTTGTCTTTCAGTCATTTTTCGATATGAATAAATGACACAGGGTTTTCTGCACTCCACAAACTCGGCCATTGATCTAGCGTGCTGTAGCTAGCCGGAGAATCCGGGATATCAACGTATCCCTTGTCTTCATTTGTCATGGTTGTTGTCTCCACATTTTCATCTCTTAACTCGGTAGCCATGTAATCGACTTCAACATTGTTGTCAATGGTCTCAGCAGTTACTGGTTCTTCTGGTATTTTTAATTGTTTATTCACCTTTTTTCAGTTATTTTTTCACCAAGGAAGGTCTATGTTTCTCTATTGTATCTTTGCCTCTGATTTCAGCATATGGGAGATAATGCTCCCCGGTGTAATCTAAGATTGGATCAGGAAGCCATTCTGACAGAAGGTTGTTCGCTGGGGACAAACAGCAATTAATGTCATCACATTTCCTAACCTGAAATACATAGTTTGTCATCTTTGAATGTTTACCGAGCCATGTCTTATAAGATTTTACTTTCTTTGTGTGTGCCTTCTGAAGTTTATTGATGTTCATTTCTGGAAACAATTCACGAATGTGTCGTTTCATGAGCTGTACAAATTTCTGACATACTATTCTTGCTTTTTAGTATATTCTAAATCTTTTTTGCATATTTATTCCTTTCGAGAGAAACATTGTGCAGTCCGAGATTCAACAAACTCATAACCCTTTCCGCCGGGTTTGTATAGCTTTGGCATGGGGCGCATCTAAAATGAGCAAGAAAGTCTTAATTATGTTCTTTGAACATCATATGTTGGCCAATTTTACAGACTCTAGGGTGTTTCGCTGGTCTGTCCTATCATCAGTAAACTTTAAAAAGAACGGGTTTCTATGCTGTTCTCCATTATTTTCGAAATGACTGTTACATGAGGAAAAGGAGAGGCAAGCTGAAATACAGTCGTTCAAAATGGTGACGACTTTTCCTTGAACAAAAAACTTGTCAAGACTGCTAGGTGCGTTGCACTTTAAAACGACAGATGGCGTCAAGCTACTTTTTTCATGTCGTGACCCAGAGCAACAAGTGTACTAATAGTTGGTACTATCAATCGCTACCCTCGCACTCCTGTTGAAACAGATAACCCTGGCTCTCCTATTGGAACCTTTGCCTTGTCATCAGCACAAGTCAGAGTGCATTTTTCTTTCTCTTCTATTGCAAATGCTTTCAAGTACTTGAATTGAGCATTACAAAAGTGACTATCCATGTGTGCAGCCCGTAATTGTCTACGCTGAATCTTGAATTGCACATCAAGCCTACTAGTAAAATTGGAAGCACCTTTACAATACGGATTCTTCGGAGAAAACTGGAGGCGTGCGAGACTAGCTGACGGAATCGGTGTATTGTGTGGACATTAAGCTGTTGCTTGGTCTATCATGTCTCTTTAGGAAATAAATTCGCTTAAGTGAGTATGGCCATGCCTTATATCATCAGCAGCTGATAAGTCTTCAATAATTCCACCTAATTTCTCAAAGAAAGTGTCAAATTCGGTGTTAGGCCTTCCAGAATTGGCATGGCGTAGGTCTGCTAAAAGGTTGGTGTTGCCTAAAGATATGATTCTTAACCTATCTTGCTATCTAGATTAGTTTCAGTGTGAGCTCTTTGTACATGAATTCTAAAATAGATGGATTCATTGAAGTAATATTGTTCACTTTTTCCTTGAAATGTTTATTCATTATTGATAGCTCTTGTGTGAAATTCAACCATATTTGATATGGCTTGTTGCATCAATCTAGCACCTACGCGGGTTATTCAGTGTGCACCACATTTTTATGTTATTTCTTCATAGAAAAAATATTACAGTAATTCCTTAATTATTGTTCTAATTTACAAACCTGAAGTAGAATGAACAGGATACTTTTTGGTTTCTTTGCTTACAGAAAATATATACCATTATTTTCTTTTCAGTGTCATTTTTTCCTGTAAATTATATTATTATTTGGCATAATTCACATTATGAGTAGGCATAATACACAAAACAAAACATTCATCAGTAACACTGGAAATACCAAACATCAAATAAATATCTTCAAAACATGATTAAAAGGTATGGGAAACTGATTATCTCTAATAAATTGACAAGTTGGACATGAATTGAATTCTGTGTAAAAAAGATTAAAAGTAGAAGAAATGATAAATATTATAATAATACCCGGCAACATAACAGGTGATGTTATAGACAAACAATTACAAGACAACATTTCTTTCCTTAATTATGTAAATGATGATGTATTTTTAGACAGACACTCGGAAGATATCAAACCACCTAATAATTTTGACCAACGGATCTTGCAGCTATGTAAAACTCTGGGCTACGTATTTGTAACGGAAGATTTGGTAAAGAAAGTAAGAAAATGACATTCAACAATAAGAATGGGTGTAGTGTAATAGACTATATGTTAATTTCACAGAATATTATGTTCACTGTTATTACACCCAATTTACAATAACCTTGACAAATCTCACTACTAGCTTTGTTAATAGACTGCTCGACTATCTTCTCTACTACTTGATTGTCTATTATTGTCATTTGTGTCCCAATGAGTTCTTTAGAAAACTGTTTAATAACGCTTCGAATACCAGATAATTAGTTGGCTTGGTGTTTCAAGTTTTTCAATTACTTGATTACTCTTTGTTGTCTAATCTAGTTTGCTAATGAATAACACGTAACTCAAAAGGCATGTTTGTTTCGTGTTGATCTTTTCGTTTGAACTCACGGCCGGCACTCGGCTAACCGAGAGTTTGGTCGGTTAATCTATATTGAGTATGGGCTATATCGGCGGTTGGTCTGTTAATCGGGTTGGCTAAAGTCTGTTAATCAGGTGTTATCGAGAAAATCAGTGCACGTTCAGTATGTTTCATTGTATAACTTTTTAAATATACTTTTATCATAAAAATTATTTACGTCTGACAAAACAATTCAATGTACTGAATCCAGTGGTGTAATTATTTTTTTTTCTAGCTTCGATAAACGATCTATAAAATGAAAAGGCGGGTTACTCATCAATAAATTTATACACATTTTACACACACAAAATGTACACAAAATGACACGTTGGTTGAATTTGCTTGTATGCAATATTTTGAACGTCGAAAAAAGACAGGCATTATGTGTGTTAACCATATTAATATCATTGTGTGAAAAATCTACACGAAAATCTGTATTTTGGTGACATTAATCAATTTTTATGTAGAAACCTGGTCTATTAATGGGTCGGATGTATAAAACCCGGTCTGTTAATTGGTCTGTTAAGAGTTATGAATGACAATAAAAGTATAATTTTATTGCTATATGGGGTGTTATCGGATCAAATGGGTAGGCTCAAGACGAGTGGCTAAAATATACGGAAACAACACATAAACAACGAAACATAAATAAACGGAAACAACACATGAACAATAAACAATTTAGACAATGGAAATTTTGATAAAAATGGTTTCAAAAAGTGTAATATTAAAGTAATATAAATTTCATCCAAGAATAGTCGCATATATCATGTGGATTCTGTTTAATTGTCATGAATGACACCCATTCGTCATCTACATTGGTAACTAGTATATAAATCAGAGATAAACGTCGTAATGTAACCAAACAACAGTAAGTAAAATATATTGAGATTCTAAAATATAAAGAATAGAGAAAGAATAATGAGTAAAATAAATAAAATCTAGGGAAAAGTGACATACAAATTTAAAGAATACAGAAATAAACAACACCTAAAATCTAGGCCCTCATGGTATACACGAGAATCTGGATGGAGACGCATACTATAGAATAATATATAAGGACAGTAGAGAGTGATGCATTGCTAAAAAAAGAGAGAAAAAAATATTATTGTTTAAGAATACAGACATGAAACATTCCTGGGTGTTGAAACAGTAACGGATTGCAATGTTTTCAAATTGGTGATAAATGCTAGACGTTTACATGCGGACAACTACAGTTCCTCTGTACTTATGTAGAAAGGAACTAAACGGAATAAAATGAATTAAAATTTAAGATAACCAAATATAGCTGTATTCGCTCCTTTCCATTTACTTCTTTAGAATGATTTGTAAAAAAAACTTATGATGAAGTAATAGAAGAAAAGAATCAATTGGATGATACTGACGAATTAGGGTTTAACGTCCAGTGACAAATAGCATGTGCATAGACACTTTCAGTCGGATTTTAGAACGTGCTACTTTGAACAGACACATAAATTCATGCATATTCCAGTGGCCATATTCACGCTATATTGAAGTGACACACCCTTCAATAAAATGCAAAGAAAATCAAAATAAAAATCTTTTACTAAAAGGATACTGTTGCACCGTATTGTCATTTTTTTTTACTCAAGTTAGAACATCTCATTCTTAACTTCAATGGGAAAATATAAAGGTAGCAAAACTATTGTCGTGGCTAAATAACTCTTAACTGACACAATTTTAATTGTCCAACCCATTAACATTCATTCCCATATTTTCCCCTAAAACGTGCTATTATTCACGTTATTTTACAATTATGAAATATTTACTACTGCCAATTTTTTTTTAGAACCAAAGTACTATTTTGTGTCCTTTAAAAGGTCATATCTAAAATTGTTTGTTTCGCCTTTTATTAAAAATATTGCTATGCGTATAAGCATAAATACTGCATACTTGCGCGACGCCTTTTAGTTTTACTGAAAACTGCGCAGACTATGAAATTTGTTTACAGGTGGAAAATGTTCTATGATATATATCATTTTGTCAGACACTTTTCTTTTTTTGATTTGGTTCTTATAATTTGCCAAAAAATCTGTATATTTAACAGAGTTTAACATTAAATTGTGCATTTTACTCTTAACAGACGTATAACCAACCCGATTAACAGACCAACCGCCCATATAGCCGCATACTCAATATAGATTAACCGACCAAACTCTCGGTTAGCCGAGTGTCGGCCGTGAACTAGTCTACACGGTATCGGAATAACTTGTTAAGTTGAAGGTCGTATGAAACGGTATGATTATCTATAGTTTTTATCTATAGTAATCAGTTTTATTTTGACTCGGTTTGTCTTTGGACGACCACTTTATATTCAGGTGGGGCGGGAAAAGGGGGGGGGTGAATTTGGCTATCTATTTAAGGTTTTTTGACATATAGCTCTTCAACGGTTTCGGTACTTATACATCTTCAGATTTCAAATGTTTAGCTTTGAGCGTTCCTGATGAAGGTAAATCCAGAAACATTTACCTATAATTCCAATTTCCTTGTGGTGGTGGTTCTTCTATAGGCATTTCCAGTTGTCTAAGACGCTGTTTACACCACAAATTAATTGAATCGATATCTTTATTTGAATCGATCTTAAAAAACTCAGGTTGCGTTTACATTGCTCACGGAAGATCGATCGCGATCGATCTTATTTAATCCAGTGCATTTACACTACAACATAAAAATAACCGGTCTGACCTTTATTTTGTATCTAAATATAACATTCACCCGAAAAAAGATCGATCGCAATCGACCTAAGCGTTTACACCAACAAAAAGATCGATCTTTTTAAAACCACCTCTAGGGGCAGACTTTTTAAGTCCGATTGAAGATCGATCTAACCCGTTTACACTGGACCAAAGATCGATCTTAAGATCGATCTTAGTAAAGATCGATCTTTTTTGTCAGTGTAAACGGGGTCTTAGTTGGTGTTCTTTATTTGACAGTTCTATTTTTTTCAGTGATAGTCTGTCTTCAAGCTTTCCGGGAATTTTGTTAAGTGTCGAAGATTCAGGTTCAAATTTTCCAATTTCTTTTTCATTTACGGCGACATTTTTTTAATTCCATGAGGGCATTTTCAATTTGTCTCATTCTCCTAATGTAAATACAGTTCCAATAATGAATTAATGTCATCCGGAATGTGATTACAGCGTAGCGAAGAGACATTCAGAAATTCCTGTTGAACGAAATAATCCGAATATTGTACAAATTTCTACCCAATTTGAGAAAGAAATTCAGTCACTGTCATATCATCCATTTTGGAAGTATAGAAATGAATAAGATTAAATTATAGTTCATTAATAGTAGAAAGGATGGCATGTGAGTGCTTTTTAAAATAAATCTATAGATTATATACATGTACTTGTACTTGTAATGATGAATACATGTATGTATATACCTTGTACAAAATGTACTTATAAGTTGAAAAATAACTGTTTTCAAATATAACGGTCCTCAAAGTAAAAAGCTGAACAGTTGTACATACATGTATTCCATCACAGTACATGTAATATGATCAACCAAAATTCATTTGGAAGATACTATGAAGTTGGAAAGGCTACTAATGTTGTAAAAATAAAGAGTATTCTAGACATGTATATTCAGGAAACCATACATTTTTTAAAAACACTATGCCGTTTCCCACAATACGGTTTGCAATGTCATTGATAAATATCAATTATATGGTTCTGTATCTCCCGTAAAATATCAACATGGTGCAACAAGATCAGCACCGTGATTCTATCACAGATGCCGTATATGAAGAATAAGACTCTCCTTTTGCAGACTTGGAACTTGACACTTCTATTAAATATCTAAAACGTGATAAATCCACTGGGTATGACAATATTATGAACGAATATATATTAACGAGCAGAAAAGTGATCAAACCAGTATTATGTAAACTGTTGAACCGTATATTGAGTGCTAGCGATTTTCCAGAAATATGGGTTAACAACATTATAATACCAGTTTTTAAAAAAGGACCAGTAGACGACCCTGGAAATTATCGTGGATATTCTCTCGTATCACATGTGGGTAAACTGTTCACATCAATTATTAACACCAGGTTTACCAAATGGAGCGAAAAACACAATATAAATAACCGATACACAGTTTGAATTTAAACCAGGTTATAGAACAACTGATGCCATCTTTGCACTCCATTCTCCAATTTCTAAGTCTTTGTGTAGTGGGAAACGATTTTTATTGCTGTGTCATAGACTATTCAAAAGCATTTGATAGTGTGTCTCATTTCAAATTGTGGTTAAGATATATCAGATGTGGTAAAAGTGGAAACATTTTTCAAATTTCTTCCAAAGTAATGTTGGATTGATGCAAGGAGAATCATTATCTCCTTTTTTATATTCATTGTATATTAATGACATTGAAAATGAACCTATTAGTCAAGGTTGTCAGTTATATGAGTTAAAGATGCTCAATTTAAATTTATTAATGTATGCAGATGATGCAGTTCTTTTTAGTGAAACTATTGATGGTTTACAAAAGATGATAGACAGTGTAGTCATATATTCTAGAGAGTATGATTTGGATATAAACTTGTCTAAAACCAAAATTGTTGTGTTTAGAAATAGAGTCCTCGTTCAAGCTACTGAAACATGGTACTTCTATGGTGTTGCTATTGAATTATGTGATGAATTTACATATCTTAGTCTTCTTGTTTAAAATACAATGGTAACTTTGTACATACAAAGAAAATGTTAACAAATCAGGGTAGAAAATCAAGGCTTAAAAGTTCCGAAGACATTGTTCAGGCTATAAGATACTATAAATTTCGCCAGCCATCGATTTATGGGAAAGAACTTCAAAGTAAGTTATTGTCTGGTGGAGAAACGACAAATGATCGTTTGCCAAGTCTTTCTACAATTTCAAAAATTTTGAGAAATGACTGCCTAATGTCACACAAAAAGTTAAATGTATGTGCTAAGGAAGCGTTAAGTGCTGAGAACCAACGACGATTTGACGAATATATAAATACTATCTTTGCAATTAATCCTTATTCTTAACATTTCTTTGACGAATCATCTGTCATAAAAACAACTGGAAATAGACTTTATATACATGCAACAGTAGGGGAAAAGGCTATAGAGGAACAAAACTATGCCTCCAATACTACCAACACGGTAAACCGCCTTCATGGGCCATTTGGAATGGATTATTTTAATGTTTTAGAAGGCCCTTCAAATGGATTTCATCTCGTTGACTTTTGTTATGCTTTACAAGAATAAGATCGATTTGGAAATTATTGCTTACGTCCCGGGGACACTGTTGTTATGGACAATTGTGGCTTCCACCACGGTAGATTCGCCGAAAATACACTTAGATTTATTTTGGGACACCGTCACATAGACTTATTATATCAACCTCCATATCACCCAGACTTGAATACGTGTGAAGTATGCTTTAAAGTAATGAAAGACTATTTGCGTAAACATACGATTTACGCACGTGAATTGACTGAGATGGCTATATGTGACGGTCTAGGACAAGTTTATGCTTCAAAGTCTATTTCTATATTTCGTGGATGTGGTTATTTGTAAAAACACTTATTATAGCTGACTATGCGGTATAGAAATTGTTCATTGTTGAGGGCCGTATGGTGACCTATAGTTATTAATTTCTGTGTCATTTTGTCTCTTGTGAAGAGTTATCTCGTTAGCAATCATACCACATCTTCCTCATTTTATTAAAATGATTGTTTATTTATAATTCGGACATACGATGAATACCAATATCATGCCCTGTCCAGTTGGACAAATGAAATTTAACTGTAGGCTTTTTATGATATAACAATGACTTATCAACTCAATGACGACCAAGCCAACTAATTATCTGGTATTCGAAGCGTTACTAAATAGTTTTGTAAAGAACTCATTGGGACACAAATGACAATAATAGACAATCAAGTAGTAGAGAAGATAGTCGAACAGTCTATTAACAAGGCTAGTAGTGATATTTGTCAAGGTTATTGTAAATTGGGTGTAATAGTTTTTCTGTTGGATCGTTTAATCATTTCTCTTGTCATGCACCACTAGAAGTTGATTTTAATTTTACTGATAATGTTGTAACTAAAAACCAGTGTAATTGTATTAACCATGTTTGTGATATTTTTTAATGGAACGAGGGGTGCGAAGATCAAATCAGAGACAGTTTATTGTTGAACGCTCAGCAATTTGAACACTTACTCACAAGTATAGACGAAATTAGCGATATTGATGAATTGAATAAACTTTTGAAAGATATATTTGAGCAATACACAGTCAGAGGTAAAATACAAAATGCCCTACAAGTAGTTAAACACGTGACAAAAAAGATGATAAACCATTGTTTTCAGACGAATGTAAAAGTTTATACAAAGACTATCCATGAGCACTATCTATGAACTATGATGAAGTTTAATAGATACCGGTCGATTGAAAATAGACTACGTTTGAACAAAGATACAAACGATTGGAACCTCAACTGAAAAGACAATATAAAAACCAAAAGGGGATATGTTATCTATATTACGTACAATAACCCTAAACAATTTTACAGGAAATTTAAAAAGCGCAAAAAACTGTTACCCATACGCTTACTGTAGAGGTATTTGAAAAAAAAATTTTAAAAACCTGATTTCAAAAGATGTCACCACAAGATCAGCACCGTGATTCTATCACAGATGCCGTATATGAAGAATAAGACTCTCCTTTTGCAGACTTGGAACTTGACACTTCTATTAAATATCTAAAACGTGATAAATCCACTGGGTATGACAATATTATGAACGAATATATATTAACGAGCAGAAACGTGATCAAACCAGTATTATGTAAACTGTTGAACCGTATATTGAGTGCTAGCGATTTTCCAGAAATATGGGTTAACAACATTATAATACCAGTTTTTAAAAAAGGACCAGTAGACGACCCTGGAAATTATCGTGGATATTCTCTCGTATCACATGTGGGTAAACTGTTCACATCAATTATTAACACCAGGTTTACCAAATGGAGCGAAAAACACAATATAAATAACCGATACACAGTTTGAATTTAAACCAGGTTATAGAACAACTGATGCCATCTTTGCACTCCATTCTCCAATTTCTAAGTCTTTGTGTAGTGGGAAACGATTTTTATTGCTGTGTCATAGACTATTCAAAAGCATTTGATAGTGTGTCTCATTTCAAATTGTGGTTAAGATATATCAGATGTGGTATAAGTGGAAACATTTTTCAAATTTCTTCCAAAGTAATGTTGGATTGATGCAAGGAGAATCATTATCTCCTTTTTTATATTCATTGTATATTAATGACATTGAAAATGAACCTATTAGTCAAGGTTGTCAGTTATATGAGTTAAAGATGCTCAATTTAAATTTATTAATGTATGCAGATGATGCAGTTCTTTTTAGTGAAACTATTGATGGTTTACAAAAGATGATAGACAGTGTAGTCATATATTCTAGAGAGTATGATTTGGATATAAACTTGTCTAAAACCAAAATTGTTGTGTTTAGAAATAGAGTCCTCGTTCAAGCTACTGAAACATGGTACTTCTATGGTGTTGCTATTGAATTATGTGATGAATTTACATATCTTAGTCTTCTTGTTTAAAATACAATGGTAACTTTGTACATACAAAGAAAATGTTAACAAATCAGGGTAGAAAATCAGTATTTAGTTAATATAGTAAAATATATGATGACCGTTTTAACCATGAAACTATGTTATCTGTTTTTGACACATATGTATCTAGTATATAAAATTAGCTGTTTAGTCGTAGTCGAAGTTTTTAATAGTTATCAAAGGTACCAGGAATATAATTTAGTACGCCAGACGCGCGTTTCGTCTACATAAGACTCATCAATGACGCTCAAATCAAAATATTTATAAAGCCAAACAAGTACAAAGTTGAAGAGCATTGATGGTCTGAAATTCCAAAAAGTTGTGCCAAAAACGGCTAAGGTAAAACGTATATTGAAAGTCAAAACAACTACTTTTAATTATATGGTATATAGTGAGTTTGGTAGATATCCGTTGTACATAGAGATATGTTGTAGAATGCTTAGATATTGCTGTAAATTATTGAAAACAGATAACTGTATTTTACAATCTTGCTACCAAGAAATATTAAAACCTCGTGACAAACAAAATTGGGCATGTGAAATAAGAAACTTATTTTTTCGTTATGGTTGTCAAGATGTATGGTTACACCAAAATGTTATTTATGTTAATCTGTTTTTGCTAGAAATTGTTAATAGAATGAAATGTAGTTTTGTCAGTGAAATGAATGCTTTTTTCAATGAGTCATCAAAGTGTAATTTTTATAGATACATGTATATACACGATCCAGATACTCTACAATTTTACCTAAAAAAAACATGTAAACTATGTGTTAAAGCCATATATTAGCAGACATAGATTGTCTGCACAATGCCTTTACAATGAAACCGGTAGATTTTGTATATCTATTAATATTTGTTTAGGGGCCAGCTGAAGGACGCCTCCGGGTGGGGGAATTTCTCGCTGCATTGACGATCTGTTGGTAACCTTCTGCTGTTGTCTTCTTGATGGTCGGGTTGTTGTCTCTTTGACACGTTCCCCATTTCCATTCTCAATTTTATGATAAAAATATGGTTGAAGATGGTGTTTTGTGTTATAAAATGAAAACAATTGAATATTTCACCTGCGGATATCTTTCAAAAAATGGGGCGGAGCTTCAACCATGGAATAACATGAAGATAAATATGTTGTATCAATGCTAAGCTCCGCCTTCTTCCTATTAGATTCTTGTTGAGTTACGTATTTAATTAGCAAAGTATGGTTTAAGGGGGTATGGGGGTCTAAAATAAAAATGATAGAATTTGTTCATACTTAGCCAAAGGGTAGTATCTATTGATAGATGGTCACAAATATAATAAAAATGATAGGTCACCGCGCATTTTCTCAAGCTATAGGTTGTGACAAAATGACACATTTTGTATTGATTATACAGGAAAACACCATTTTGTGATTAGAACCTAAACAAAATGATAGAATTGTAAAATAAATGAGTAAAAGATAGCCTTTAGACAATGCTTTTAGAATATCAAAAGAAAAGATAGGGTCACCGTACGTTTTTTCCGGCTAAAATACAAAATAGGAAAATTCCATATAGACTCCTTTAGAAAATGCACTGCTTTAGAGTTAACTTCCCTTTAAATGCCAATTTAAAAACATCCAAAAATAATCTACACTTGTAAAAATATTAATATTTATAAGTTAAATTGTTATAAATTGGTTCTTTTAAACAAAAATTCACATTAAATATCTGCAATCCTGAATTAAATTTTGCTAACTTGATAGAAAAGCTGGACTTAAGGTTCTTTTTTTTACAATCGAAGATGTCGAAAGACACCAATACCACCTTAACATCAAATTGCAGATAATATACCATGGTTTTCCCTCAACACACTTTTTAAACAAATTATTTCATTAAAACATCAAAAGAAAAAATACAATTTATGTTACAAAGTCAATATATATCTAAGAACCTGAATCCCAATGGTACTCGTGACTACAATGGTCTCACTGAATAAACACATCATAGATACCCAGGACCAAACTTTGTATATACGCCAGACGCGCGCCTCGTCTACTAAAGACTCATCAGTGACGCTCGAATCCAAAAAAGTTTAAAAGGCCAAACAAAGCACGAAGCCGAAGAGCACCGAGGACCAAAATTCCAAAAAGTTTTGCCAAATCCAGCTAAGGTAATCTATGCCTGAGGTAGAAAAGCCTTAGTATTTCAAAAATTTTAATTTTTGTGAACAGTCAACTTATAAATATAACCATATCAATGATAATTCATGTCAGCACAAAAAAAAGTGCTGACTACTGAAGTGCGATGATCCAGGTTGAAGTGTGATGGTAACATTGTGACACTAATTATTGATAGTAACGCTGAAGTGTGTTGGTATTTACGCTGAAGTGTGATGGTCCATTTGTAATGTTTAAACTTATATTTTCTTTTGGGCTAACATGCGATGATTTGTTGTTTGAACCTGGTGATGAAGGTGTAAGCATTCTATCCTTTGCATTATTTTTGTTTCATTGACATCGATTTGTATATATCCTTATTGGCCAATTATTTTGTTCCAAAACTAATATAAGTTAAAAAGGGTGAAAGGGTTGGGGTGGGGGGGGGGGGAGGGGGGTTGTTATCTGGTGAATATGAAAACGAGACAATTTCAGTCACGAGTACCATTGCGCTTCAGATTCTTACATATATATTGATTTTAACCCTATTGAACATAATTTCAAATACCCTAGTAATTCTAGGTAAGGTACATATGATACGTTTTCATATTCACCAATTAACAACTTCCTGTAGCTGTTTACACTATTCCTTAAGCTTGGGTAAGTATAAACATTAGTGAGCAATCACAGATTCACTTGTTTTTTTTTATTTCTGGTCTTTTTCATATATTTTTCTATATTTTTTTTCAAACATTAAAAAGGGTAAAAACATAATTTCAGTGCAACTCATCTAATAAATTAACAAAATATTCTGGCTATTAACCTTTTAGTAGATTTTGTGATGCTGTTTATTTTAGCGTAAAATAATGTATCTCTATATTTTATTTTACAAAATAAAACAAAATTAAATAGCTGTAACTGGAAAACAGTTAAAAGGTACATTTGTAATTGTCATATAAAGCCAATAACTCCTATCAGAAATCATTTTGGTCCATTACTATTAGGACCAATCTTTAATCATAATGTAGCTCAAGCACTTTATTTTGTATCCACCAGAATCCACCTTTTGCACAAACTATGGTCCTTTTTCATTAATTGTGAATTAAACGACAAACATTGACAGATAGGTGAAACAATTTACTTTGTTGCATGAAATATAATAATATTCTTAAAACAAGAATAATTGTATAGTTATTAAGTAATCTTCCTACCTAGAGAATCATAGAATTAACTTTGTTGCATGAAATATAATAATATTCTTCAAACAAGAATAACTGTATAGTTATTAAGTAATGTTCTAGCCTAGAGAATCATAGCCTGTCTGCAACCCTGAAATGGCAGCATCTGATATAACACTAATAATCCGAAAAAAATATAAGATGTACTGTATAATTGTGTTATTTTTTCCAGTCAAAATACAGTGCGAAACATTCATTGGGTTAGAGGACAGGAGGTACATATGAGCTTATTGGTGAAGCCCTAACACATCATATCTATTCCTGTCCTAAGTCAATTTAGAAGGGTTTAAAATTTGGTTTGTATATACATGATATAATCCACAACTTATGCATATGAGGCAGTAAAGGTTTAATTGCTTATGGAATTTTCACCATAAAAAAAAAACACAAGAAAGCCTTAAAACTAAGAAAAAATTGAACAATCACATCTAAATCATTAGAATCAATCTCAGGAGGGTTGGCCAATCTCCAGCCATTTAACTCTCTCTCCTCCGTGTGGCCTCTTTTCTTCTAGCCTCACTCTGTAAATCTAACCACTTTCTTGTTTACTTGTGTTACACTTCTTGATTCTATATTGCAGGAATTGATACTGGGAAAATGTGTAATTTTCAAAAACATATACATGTTATTCTGATAATTAACGTCTCTTTGGAGACGTTATTAAGAATTGAACGGTGGACAGTATGTGGGATGAATGCACGGGGGGTAACTTCCTATTATTGGGTATACGGGGATGTGCCAAAAATATGGGTCATAATTTTGCGTGATTTTATATAAAAATGACCCTCCTTTTTAATGACATCCTATATTAAAATGCATTTACGTTTGATAACTGTATATTGATTTGGGGTATGATCTACATATCATATATAAATATGCTATTGAGAATCTTGCAGAACAGCTATTCCAAAACGATTATAACTTATAAACAAGACTTTGCAGTATTAACTGTATGATTTTCATAATATGTAATATTGTATATTAGTATAGGTCATTCTTTCTTAAACATTTATATAACTATAGGTACTGAATTTGAGTGAATGTTATATTAAAATGGGTACGTTTTTTGAGGCAAAAATGGCACACCCCTACCAAAAAAATATCGAAGTTACCCCCCCGTGGATGAATGCTTCTTACTACCTGATTGGAAGATATTACGAGACGTGAATAATTAAAATTTGTTGATTGGTTAGGACAATCCGAACCTAGTTAATGTCTTTTAATCCCGTAGAGTATCGGATTTGTCCTCTCTATTTAAGCAATTATAATTTGCCTGGTCATTACTAGGCCCAAGACTACAATTGTTGATCCCGCTTTTCGTTGTCCACGAATATAGTTCCTTTTAATTAGAGTGTATTTTGCCTTATTTTTTTCTTCGCCTAGGCATTCCTCACTCATTTCTTAGATTATTTTGGGTGGAAATGAAAGAAGAGAGGTGAAATAAATTTTTGGATGCTGTATTTAAATTTAAACTGATTTTGATATGGAAAGAGTGATTAGGCCAAGTGCAAAAAGGAAGTATTTACAGATTTCGAAGCATAGGGGTATGGATGTGTATTGGTAAAATTTGTAAAAGTGATTGCTTCAATCTTTCTGAGTTTCGGATATATATTTTGACTATACATAACACACACAAAAAATTGACAAAAGTGCATGGTGCAATTTTTTTTAATGAGACAAAACTTTATAAAGAACTGATAGAGGAATTAATTGTGGTTTGTGGCCATTAGTCATGGATATTGGTGCACAGGTAACTTTTATCTATAAATAGCCGCATCTCCTGCAGTTTTGTAAACACACACAACGTAAAACGATAAGCTGCGTCATAACGTGTGTAGTAAAATTTGTTGATTGATATACAAGGCTATTCTAAATGAATTAATCTACAAAGCGAAAACACTTTCAATTTTCATCAGCTAAGAGACGACTAGCCTTTTTGGAAAGTCTACATTAGAACTTGTTCTCAATCTTTACTTAGCCACTGGCCTCCCTAACAACAGGACAGGTTAGCTACTGTTACTAAATGTATTCACACTGAAATATAGTTCCCTATGGTTCTCATGTATGTGCACATAATACACATATAAACTAAAAAACTGGGTATATTATTGGAGCAGTTCATTCAAGAATGCATGTCATTAAGGTTTGTTGATGTGTAGGCTTTTTATAAAAAAACATTTTGATTATGTAACTGGGTATTGATTCAACTAGTATGATTGACTACTGTCATTATCACAAAACAATCAGAGACAAGGTGGACCTTTAATTACAATGCCCCACCTCCTAAACTGCCAATCAAATTGACCACATTACCTATCAACCTCAGTCTTACATATTATATTTTTTTGTTGTTGACATTTTAAAGTTTTAAGCTGTTGGTCCAGATTTATGTCCTGCAAGGATAGTTGGTAACATTTACTAGAAGAATTTTTGCATTTTTTTGTTTTTTTTTTGAAACATGTTCAGATCATTGAACCCAAATTCAAGCTGAGCCGGGAATTGTATTTGGTGAGTATAATAAACCATATTGATAGCCAACAGGCTATCATCTATCATGTTACAAAATTTAAATAACGAGTTATGAGGAACCAGGATTAAAACTGTTTTTGTGCACATATATATTTCTTTCTACAGTATCCATCAATCACCGTTCTTATAGGCGCACTCCTGCTTAATAGCATGTAACTAGGCAACCCAAGGAGGGGACTTCTTTAAAGTAAATGCATTATCTAGCCGCATGCCCCCTCTGTTAGTCACTTCATCATTTCAATGCACTCCTGACTTTCATGTCATTACATTCTTATGAGGGTCTTGGTTGGGTTAACAGGATAGAGAATAATGGGACATTAATTAAAAGTACAGAATAAATGAATAAATGTCAAAGAGGAACATTTGCTAAAAACTGAAGAAAAGATATGAACTCACTGCGTGATAAAGCCTAAAGTACATGAAGTATAGAGACTAATGGACAAAATTTATAAAAAAAAAATAAAGAAAACGCTGAAAATCTGAACAATAAATGTTTGTCCTCAAAACGTTTGAAGTAATGCTGACAATCTTGTGTGACATACATGTATAGAAGAAAAGATGTTTGCAATATATTTTATATAGATTGTTCCCTCTAAGTCAAAAATCTAATGCACTTTTTTCGTCTTGTTTTTGGACTGCTGTCTTTTGCATATAAACCTAACATCTCCTTTTATTCACATTTCAATATTGACATGTGTGGTCCACCACAACAACAAATATGTGATTTTTTTTATATATACATCATGTACATGTACAAAATGTAATTATAAGATGTAAGAGGCGGTCTTTTCATTAAAGTTACTAGAACACACCCGCGAAATCGCGGGGAAATTGATAGTAATAATAGTAATATATATACACCAGTGAACGCCATGAATAGTAAAGAGCCCCCTCCCCCAGTAAACCATCGAAATTAATAATAAATTATAACAAATATAATTATTCATAGTAAATGTATGTAAGTATACAGAAATATATCCGTGGATAGTAAACTATTGGAAGTGATAGTAAATAGCAAATATTATTTATTTTCGTTTTTCTCCCAAAATAATCCAAATTAAAACACTTTAAGCAAAGATGATAAATGCTAGAACTCAAAATGATAGCAGAAAGCAAATGTATACACTTTATTCATAGTCTTTGTATGTTCAAAGTACAGAAAAACACAAACCGGAAGTCTAATCTGACTTGAAGTTTTGTCCAATGACGGGAAAATATCTGGACGCATTTTTTTTTTCGTTTTTCTCCCAAAATAACCCAAACTGAATGATCATAAGACTGGATGACAAATGCGACTATACATGTTACCTATAGGACACAGAGGCTTGATGATTAATTTATCGTGGAAGGAGGAGGAGCGACACACAAAATGAGGTCTTCTCGTTTAATAGTATATATACTTATACATGTGTTATTGGTAACTTTTTTTGTTTGGTTCATGTACAAGTCATTGCAAGTATTATTGATATACTGTATTTAACTCAATTATTTTTTTCATTTCATCATATTCATTCACTTCTGTCAGGTTTAGCTTGTTTTATTTTAACTCTGCATATGAGTAAAAACAAACCTGAATAAGTATCTCATTAAGCCTCACTCTTTATGAATGATAGTAAAGTATTGTGAGAAGTTTAGAATAAATAAATTTTTGTTAAACAGTTAAGTAAATTGTCACATGATATTGAAAATAATTAATTTAATTCTGAGCAAGAAATATTCACATACAGACAGAAAAGCCAGTCAAGGTCGTTAAACACTTCCATCATCACCATACAGAAATGAATTTTGAATAGGTAACAAACAGGATTTTAACATTATAAAGGTACTAATCTGAAATTTTTATATGCATCCTTAGGTATTAAAGGATTATAACACTACGGCCTTGAGGGTTGAAAATGAAACTATCAGGGGTATTGAGATACAAGATGATTGTATAATGCTGTCAATTTCATATGTCTTAACAGCAGAAAGGATACATTGGTGCACACAACACTTCTGAACCACACTATAATTATACAATAAAATCATAAAGTCATCTTTTTCATAGTTTAATTTGACATCATATGCTTAATGTACATGACATGAAATATATAACATATATATAGTTACTTTCTTCAAATTAAACACAGCTTCATATATAAATCAAAAGAAAAACAAATTTGATGAATTTCACCAAAAGATACATGATTAAGATTTCTACTAACATAAATAAAAACACACAATAAATAAAACGTATTTTTAATAATATTTATACTGTTGCCTTGTCTTGCTGGTTCTTTTGGAGGGAGATCGATCAGAAGGATGTCATCATCTGAATCTAAGTCACTGAAAGTAAATTGAAAATAATTTGTAATAATTTACAATTAATAAAATTACAGAATTACACAGTTTGATCACCCTTGTATCATGTGTCTATATTCGACTACATACATGTAGTTGCAAATATTTTCTTTATACAGTGTATTTGGATAAGGAAACTCAATGCTTCTCATCAGAGCCTTTCATGTTGTTACATTATCATAATTGGTATGCATTTTTACTTTGCTATATTTTTTCATTCACTTTAGATCACTGGAAATAAAAAAAATTAAAATGTTTATTCTTAAATTACCATGATTACTTACTAGAAAATACTATTCCCATTCATCACTTAATTGATTCCATTCTCATTTAATATGATGTCATTGTATTAATATTTGTGGATTTTTTTGCTAAACATTTAAATAAGAAAAAAAGTTAAAATCGTATTAGAATAATTGATCATAAGTGTGATGCAGCCTTAATGGCTTCAAATATACCTTTGGCTTGATTGGACAGTTGGAGGTATAGGTGGCACAGAAGGGCCTGCCAATGGACTTGCTGGTTGTGGACTGTCAGCTCTGGGTTCTGGAACAATCTCTGGTAATTCTGGCACATCAGGTCTTGCTTCATTGTGTACTGCCTGCATTTTGAGTTTTCTGAAAAACAATGATATAAATATATTGCTTACTGCTTTTTTTGTGACATTGTTTGATAAAAAATGTTTTTAAACTCACCATCACTATTTTTAATTATTAAAACAATTCACTGTAAATGGTAAATAAACAAAATATTGACAGCCAAGAGGCAATAATATACATGTATGATATAGTTGAATAAATACTACAACACTTCTCAAGCAAATGACAGATAATATTAAACTTAGTTCATTATATATATGATATAAACACATGTTTGTTAGTAAAACTAAAGTAAGATGTTCTTATGTAAAACATGTGTTGTTGGCTTGCTGTCTCTGACATTTACATTTACTCCACAGCTTTTGAACATAAATAAATTTTGAAATTTGCAATCCCTTTCATCAGAAGTAAAATTTGCATTACTAGTCAGAATGTCATAAAAAGTACACTTACCTTTTGATTGAGAACTTTTTTCATCTAATGGCCTTTGCAACACGTTCACACACTTTGTCTCTGTTTTCTGTGGAAAAGTCCAGGCCAGGAAAAGAAGTCAGGACCTCAATAACTGCTTTGCCAAAAAACAGATTCTTTTTGCTGGTCAATTCATACTTGCTAATAACGTCACTGATTTTTCTCTACAGAAGAATAAAATGATGAAATGTTGGATTTTAAACTTCCAAATTTTAACAAAAATAAATTAGAAAACATCACAAGGTTATACAGTGATTATTATGATTATCAAATTGTAACTAATGCATTTAGCATGTTCAGGGATAGCATTTTAAAAAGTATTTGAGTTGAAAAAATATCATGAATAATGTTATTTGTTCTTTTAATATCTTTTAATGCATAGAAATTTCTATAATATACAAATTAATTATATAAGAGGATGGTGAATTATATAATTAGCTGGTTGTCAATTAAAAATTTAACATGATTTAATGGGTAGGTTGTAAGGTAAAAGTAAATAATGCATGTAAATTGAAATATTAAACATGTTAAAAGTAAAGATCTATACATCATTTTGTACATGGGACCAATGTATATAGTTTCCATTAATGCTGAATGCACTTTAATTCAAAGTGATTAACATGAAAAAAGAATAATATAGGGAAAAGAATTTCTCCTTGCATTAAGCCAAAAATATTTATAAAGTATTAAGAATTAAATCCATCAAATCTGAACTGTACTTTTATGAATATTACCATTTAAGTTAATGTGACACTACACTAATTTTTTTTGAAGGGATACTGTTTATAAGGTAAAAACCTGTCTTACTTGTACAAGGATATGGTGAAATGTTCCTCTTTTGAAGTAAGCCTTGTTGTCTGATGGCTTTTGTGTTAGGAAGTCCACACCTTCTGTCTGGGATGATGCATCTGTCTTAAGGGTATTGGCTTGACGAACACAAGGTGCACCTCTCTGTGAGTCCTTGCAGCACTCACATGAACAGTCTTTAACTGGGCACTCTATTGATGTATTTAGTCAGGTGTAAGTTGGTTGGTAACTATTTGGCATCACATACTGGTTAGGGGTCCACATACCCTGCTGATTACTCATGTTAGTGGTGAAAGTGGTGTTCATAGTAAAATTTTTTTGAAGTATTTTATTTTTATTTTAAATTTGTTTTTGAAGCCATTTTGATTAAACTAATTAAAATTTAATCAGGAAGCCTCATTCAAGTCATTGATCAGTTACAAATCATATGATTGGTGGTCCAATCATATTAGATTAACATTAACCAATCAGAATTATGCATATTTCAAATGTATTGTTTTAAATTTTGAAGTGTTAGTAGGTGATTAGTGTGATCGAAACCATAAAATGTAATTTGAGTTGTTTTTGTTTAATTAAGAATTTGAAAAGAAATAATAAGTGATGTAGACGATATGTGATGATTAAAGTGTGATGTTTAGACAGTACTTTATAATTTGTGTTGTTGTATCAACTTTGTCTTTGATGATGGACTTTGAAAAAGAAAACATTGGTGAGTAAATTCCTTTGATATTTTATTTGCTAATTAGATCTTTTACATTGATGCCTGTCATTGGTAATAATAAGCATCCTAATTATATCTTGTATTGTTTTTGACTTCTTTTATAATCTGTTGATACTTTAAATGAAAGAAATAAGATATTTAATGAGGTAGTACATTTAGTATGATCACTAGATGATGCTTCATTTTCAAAATTTGTGTATGTGGTGATGGGAATTTCCAAGATGGCTGACAAGTCAATATTATAAATATAAAAGTTTTGTCTTATTTTTTTATGGCTAATTAATTAGAACTCTGAGTCAGTCAACTCCAGTCTAAGGCAGCAACCATTTGATTTTCTGGGGGGGGGGGGGGGGGGGGGGGGAAGGGGGAAGGGGCTATGTTCTATTTTTTTCGCAACAAGTCAAAAACAATTTTTTTCTTTCAGTTTTAGCATTACATATAGTGGCAGCTGAGGATGAAACAAACATTTTTTTTTTCTCAGAATCAAAAACAAATTATTTTTTTCTCCAAAAACTGGAAACAAACTTTTTTTTCAAAAAAAAAACATAGCCCCCACCCCCCACCCCCCCCCCCCCCCACAGAAAATCAAATGGTTGCTGCCTAATGCCAGTGTTGAAAACAAAAATGTATTTGATAAAAAGAAAAGAAATATATAAACGGAATAAGTCATATGTTCATGCATAGATAAATTTATATAAAGTCTATACATGTATGAATAATTTATAAAGACAGATTAAACAGGAAATAAATCACAACGACAAGAGAAACTGGGCTCATACAACTTCACATTATTCATGTTATTGCAGCATGTACATGTACGTTATGCAAAGGTTTTTTTTTAAATTTTGCATGTCCTGATGGGAAAGAGAAACAGATTTAATTAAGGGTTAAAAATTGTTAAATTTCCAATTAGTTCACAACAATGAGACATACACAAATTGTCATAGATACAAACATGACAAATGCTGACATATTTTTGTCTGTCCCTTAGTGGACTTCAAAGTCACACCTTTGATACACTACAACACCAATTGCTTATCTTCATGTCAAGGGCTTTAGACCAGTTGACCACATCTTCTATATTGAGATATAACTTAAATAGTGGCACTGTTACATGTACGTTGTCATCGAAGGCGACTCTAAAGACATGTGTTTTTGACGTGTGTAGATGTTTAATATTATTATTTATACCGAAATTTTTCATGTTTTTTTATAGCAAGAAATCAGTAAATGTACAGTGTGAATATTCCTTTTATTTTCAAAAGTCATTAACTAAGAAGTGCAGTGAATCTGTTAATTAATTCATCCCAAAAAATAAATGTAATATGACTATCAAAGATTTGTATTTACTATACAAATCTTTGAATGTAGGGAGAATAAACTTGTAAGTATTTGGTTTATATATACATGTATATACTCTGTTAAAAATGTAAAACAATATATAGTTTAGTTTAAAACAGAAACCTAAATAAAAACAACTTTGAAACAACAATTTACAAAGTCACATTTATAAGTTAAATTTATAATAAGAAAAAATGAGGACGCAGTATAATTGTCAATAAGACAACTATTCACCAAAGTTTGAATGAGAAGGATGTAAGCAATTACATGTATCTAGTCTGCACGGTTATAGCCACTAGTCCGATGCCTCAGACTAGTAATATTTCATTCGGACTAGTAAGTTTTTGCAAAACTTTGTTGGGACCAATAAGAAAAATGTCAGAATATTGGTCTTCGGTCTGGTAGTTGAAAAAGTTTTTGGTGCAGACTATAGGAACTGACATGAACTGTACTGATTTCAACAATGAGAAAAACCCATACTGTGTGACCGTAGTGGTTTTGGTTTTTTTAAATTCATTTTATATTCTGTTATTAGAGAAAATTACATGTATTATTACACATACTTTCATGATTAAGTAATTATATAAATGTATTAAGAGGTAAAAGTTTGAAGATATTTCTGTTAATATATATTTAAATTATTGACATCAAATTATTTTTTGGTCTATGAAATTTGTGACTTAATTATGTGCTGTGACTATCTGTCTGTTTACGGTATGATATATAGAAGTTTTATTCAAGTGATGTACACGTACATGTACATGATGTACAGGAGATAAGCTACATTGTATTACTGAACCCAAATATGGGTCCCTTTTCCCAAAATCATGATTGCCCCAGCCCCTTACTTTTTAAAAACCCTACTAAGTATCCTGTTATTGGTTTCCTGTTTATTGTTTCAAAATAAAGTGCACTTTTGACATTTTTTGTGCTTAATAAATCTTAAACTTTGTTTATGATTAGGTAACAGTGTATTGCTATAAATGTTTATTTTTTTGACACTGTTTTAAAATAAAGCTGATCAAATTGGCAAGGCTGTTTAAAACAATTTTCCTTCATCAGGTTCATTTAAAATTTTTGAATATTTTACTCATACCAAGCTAAATTCATGTAGTATTTCATGTATTTACACCAACGCCAGCTGAAACAAATTTTACAAGAATGTTCAAAATCAAAAACAAGCACAAGCATTATGGCTCTCACTGAAATTGTACCATAAGCATGATAAGTTTTCATATCACAAAGGGAAGACTGGGATTGATTTTGGGGTAGTTGTCCCTATTTAAACATGCAGGAATACTTGGCAAAAGAGGGGCCAAAAACAAACATTTTTGTAGTTTCAAGACAATCTATTACTAATGTGTCCTTTAAGTGTATGGATCTCTCTAAAATTGTACTACATTTGTACAAGATTCCATGCTACAAAGGGGATCTCGAGGCTTGTATTTAGGTTGGTGGTAATAACAGTAAAAAAAGGGGGGGTCCACAATTTATTGGTGGGTTTATGTTTTTTATATGTATATTTTGAAAAGTTTAAAAGAAGAAATATTCAGCACAGTATTGCACAATTGATTTTTAAGATCTTTGACCACATTAATTTTGTGTCACAAACATATATCATTTAATTACAATCCAAATCAAGACAGTAAATGCAGTACAGGTATTTGAATCTTGAATATTTATGATGTATTGTGTCAGCTATGCATTTTATTGTTGGTGTTAACAAGGTTAACATGGTTGGGAACAGTGCCAGTGGCGGTTCCAGAACTCTTCATAAGGGGGAGGCACGCTTACTGACCCAAGGGTCATGTTTCAGTGATTCCTTATAATTATATAATAAAACAATCCCCCGCCCCACCTTGCATCAGCCTCTGTAGAAATATATAATAATTATTTAAAATATCACTTCAGAAATAGGTAATGCTAAACTTTTTTAATAACTGAAAGCATGTATATTTGAATATTGATTGCTATGAAAGTGACATAAGTATATATTTTTATCAATTTCTCAAAACTGAAAATTATTCTAGATTCAAATTTAAGTTCATGTACTTTATGTACTTCCGGTCTTGTTAAAAAAATCATTTGGCAAAGTCAGTGATTCTTCAAATGGACAGTCTGTGTAAAATGTATGAATACTGTATAGCTAAGAAACTTTATCATTCTGAAAGCATTTTTTTTAACTTTGGCCAGTTTAGCCATTTTGCTATATAACTCTTAGTCTATTGCCATTTTTTAAAATTTATTTCTAGTAAAGACATCCATCATGTCCATGGGAAAGTATTTTTTCATTCTTTAAAGCTGATGCTTTTGATCCACAGTTTAATTTTTTTATCGTGTGTAATCAGTTGAACATGGACATGATGAATTATCATCTCATGCAGTGAAATTTGAATAGGAAATACACAGGACTCTGATAGAAACAAGAATAAACAGGATGTCATCTTTACTGTGTATAAGCTTGTGGGTATAAGTTATTAAAATTATAACTAGATGAAAACTCAGACTTATTGAACTGAACCTTAATTTTTGATTGCTGAGAATAAAATTATTCTGTAGAATTTAAATTGATGTGTATATAAAGATTAGGATCTTTAAAATAAAATATAATTTTATATAAAATAGTTGTTCTAAAAGGATTTTGAATTATTTTCTTGTTATTACATGAATTCTATTTTAAGTTTAGAATATTGTTCATAAGCCTTGTTAATTGAGAATTTATTAAATTTTAATCATGTAAATGATATATTTCTAGGCACAATAAAGCCATTTAGGCAATATGCCTCTTTGACATTTTGTTTTCATAACAATTATTTTACCATTTTTGATATTTATTGAATACATTGTAATTACAAAGCTGACATATAAATAAGAGGTCTAGAAAAAAACAAAAAATATTTTAAAACTTATCATAAAACTGATTTTTGTCCTGTGACTTCTCCATGAGAAGTGAGCAAATAGTGTTACTTACAGCTTTTACATTAATGCTAGCAAAACAAATCTTTGCTTGGCTTGCTTGCTTTGTTTGTATTAATGTTTGCTCAAACATAGCAATTAAGATAGGCGGGCTGCAGCTCGTATACATCATACTTAAATCTTATTGGACGTTATCAAGTTATGTTTGAGGATAATGACACTAAACTTTAAGACATCACATGACAAATATTATTCTCAAATGAAAAAAGTAAAATCACAAAAATACTGAACTCAGAGGAAAATCAATTCGGAAAGTCCATAATCACATGGCAAAATCAAATAACAAAACGCATCAAAAATGAATGGACAAGAACTGTCATATTCCTGACTTGGTACAGGCATTTTCAAATGTAGAAAATGGTGGATTGAACCTGGTTTTATAGCTAGCTAAACCTCTCACTTGTATGACAGTCGCATCAAATTCCATTATATTGTCACCGATGCGTGAACAAATGCAACTGGGAAGGGCGAGGTTCTACCGAGCCCTTCCACAGTTTTGCGCCGAGTTAAAAAAAGTTTATATTTTTATGACATTGACCTATAAATATTGTTTTTATACGCAACTTTAACAAATACATTGATAGCTTTTTAAATAGTAACACAATTGTCAAACTTATTTTTATCCCTTAATGAACCCCTGGTTGTAGAGAAAGTGTTCCATGATGAAACTGACATTTCACAAAATATAGCTATGTTACTATATTTAGGAAATAACCACAACTAGTGCAGTAAAAAAATATGATGTGTGTGATTACAATAAGTGAGGGAATTCGATAAAGTGAAAAGGTCAAAGGCTGAACGTTTTTACCAATCTGGGAAAATTCAAATTGAAATAAGACGTGCAATTATATAGTCAAGAATTTTGATTATAACTTGTGCTTCATTTTAATAATTTTATGCACTTAAACTTTTGAAGACTGTAGTTAAAAAAAAAATTTTGAGGAAAAAAAAATTTGTAAAAAAAAAAAAAATTTGAGAAAAAATTTTTGGGGAAAACATTTTGAGGAAAACAAATTTTGAGGGAAAAAAATTGTGAAAAAAAATTTTGAGGGAAAAAATAAATTCAGTTTGGACTTTTTTTTTTCAAAATTTGAATATCGAAAAAGGAAAAAGGAAACAACTTGTGTCTGGTGAAGATTCTTTGATGTCCAGTCCGTTCTATCATCAATTCTCGCATCAATTACTGGTACCACGAATTCACTTCAATTTCTTGTTAATTTTATTTTCAAAAATATTTTTAGTATTTAGTGCTTTCAAAAATGTGTATTTATTTAAAATCAGACAAATATTCTCCACATAATCATTTTACCGAATTTGTTCTAATATGCTTAAAGTAAATATGTGAAGGAACTTTACCTCCCATTCATTACAGAGTGTGTATTGTTTTGGTAGTAATTTTCGATGTCATTCAGTGCCCGGGGCGCATCATATTCCAGTGTATACTATACACAAGCTGAAACTCCGCCCCTCTGTTGGTTGCAAATGTCAATCTTAATTCCAATGGTTGAGCAAACTTTTACACAAACAAAGCAAGCAAGCCAAACAAATAATTGTCTTGCTAGCATTAATGTAAAAGCTGTAATTATATGAAAATTAGAAATCTAAATTTCACCAGCAGTGAAGGGTACTACTTGTACTAGTGATTTAAATGTTGTATTCACTTGGTGAAGTAAATAATAATGTACTCATATATATATAGTAATTTTTTTAGGTTCATTTTTTCTTGTAAGGTTTGAATAATCTCCCCTTAATTACTTTATAATTTTTAATTTTTTTTACAATCCCTAAATCCAATCTTTCATCTCATGAATTCAACAAAAAAATTAAATTCAGAAAGAACAATAAAAAAATGCACAAAACTAATTGGTCAAGGCCTTCATATATATTGCCCTTTTGGGGCCTTGCAAATGGGCAGTGTTTTGAAGATAACAGACAAATGAGACTTTCATTGTCAATGAATTACACTTCAGGAAGATGGTAGTTCTAAATTAAAATCAATAGATTTGTTTTTTTTTCTGACTAAAATATAAAATACGAAAATGGCATTTAGTTTCCTAAAGAAATAAACAATTCCAGAGTAATCTCCCCGTATAATGCTAATTTTTAAAAGGAAAATTATAACAATCAATCAAAAATATGTGCTTGTAAAAATATTAAAATCTTATAAATTCATTCCTTTAAATGAAAAATCAGATTCTTTATCTAGATTCCTCAGCAAATTTTGCCATTTTTATTGTACATGTAAATCTTGACCATAAGGTTCTCTGTAATTTCCAATCCAAGATGAAAGAGACCTATACCACCTTAAACAAATAGGCAAGACATCTGCAAAGGGGTATACTAGCTATATAGTAACTAGGAAAATATTCGACTATAGGTCCTGTGTACAAACTCTCAGAATTGGAGCAACTAAAGTATTTAATTTGTTTTATAAAATTGGGTTTTCAATCTATAAAATTAGAATGGAAATGGGGAATGTGCCAAAAGACAACAACCCGACCATAGAGCAAAGAACAGCAGAAGGTCACCAACAGGTCTTATACATACATTGTACACAAGAAGTCATGTATATGAATAATATTACATGTACATAATTTGCTATTGTATGTATAAAACACTTCTTTCATTTAGATCTGTTAATGTACATGTATATACACAGGTTGTCATAGAATAAATGAAAACAACAACACATTCAAAATAATCTGGGGTTGCAAATATGTCAACAGGAAAAGGAATACAGTAAGTATAGATAATGTGCTAATGGGACAATTTATTAAGTACAAATGAATAAATCAACAAGTATTTAAAGTATAAAACATGTTTGTTTGTTCTGATAATGAGACCACGAATATTCAGATATGTTTAAAGTATACAAATACAATGCCTGATAAATATTGTTTTTCTTTTAGGTTCATGTTACAAGCAGTGCTTCTGTATGTTATGCAGAGGATCAAATGTCAATATAAAGACTTATTACGCACACAAGCAGAAGGTTTTTAAGTTTGATGAAAGCCAGATCATACCAGATATATTATTTGATGAAAATCTCTATCTCAAGGAAAACTTTAGCCAGAATTTATATGAAAGTTCAAGTGTTACATTAAAAACAATGGAATGTCTAAGTCAACTATGTCAAATGCTCTCCAGACAGAGAAGTCTCATTTGCCACAACCCAATTCTTTGCCTCCAACATTTTAAGAAGGTAAAAGTTTAAATTTGATAAAGCCATTATTAATTCCGTTACAAAAGTATGATGCCTGCATTAATAACTGCATTTTGTTCAGGTCGTGTGACAATGGAAATTATAGTGACTTAGCTTCTTGTCCTATCTGTCTAGAACCACGCAAAGTAAAAAATTCCAGTCAGAAAGTTTTTCATTATATGCCAATTGCACCGAGACTAAACAGATGGTTTGTTACGTCAAATATGTGTAAACTTCTTTACGCAAATAAAGTGTATTCAAATGGAAAGTTATGTGACTTTTAATACAGATAGCAATGTCTACAAAAACTGGTATACAGACCAAGGTGTAGTTGGTGATCATGAGGAACAACAAACTACCACTAGCACTCTTTAAAGATGGGGTTAACCCAAATAAACATTTATCAACACAAAAGTCTATGTGGCCACTCTTGTTAACATGGATAAACTTACCAAGTCAAATCCGTCAACTTCGTGGTCCAATGCTTTTAGTAGGTATAATACCAAGTGGAAGAAATGGATCAGAACTAAAGTCACTGGAACCCTACATAGATTTGCTGGTTGATGAAATACTTCAATTAACGGAATTCCCTACATACAACAGCTACCGCAAATCACCAGTAAAAGTGAAAGTTGCCCTTTTGCAATTTTTATGTGACATTCCTGCCTGGCAAAACTGTTACATATAAGTGGACATAGTGGATTAAGATCGTGTGGCTATTGCAAAGAAACTGGTATTTATTGTAAACATCTAAGTAAGACTATTCATTTGTCAAATAGACAGTTTCTTCCCGAAAACCATCCTTTGCGTAGTAGTAACTGCTTCTCAAATGGATCAGTGGAACTGAAAAAGTAGCCAGTCACATTCACCAATGAAGAAGAACGACATTTGAGAGAAATAGTTGACAATAAACCAAACAGAAATCAACAAAATAATTTTCAGAAGGCCACTGGACTGAAAGGAAAATACAGTATTATGAAGTTACCCTATCATGACAGAAACCAGCAGATGCAACCAGACGGAATGCATACCATAGCAGATTTCATAAGTCATGTAATGGACCTGCTGGTTGGGAAATCTGACACCAAAAAAGTTCGTCTCTGCGAAAAACATCACAAGCGGTTTCCACAGACATGGCAACAAGAGACAGCAGCAGAGCAGGTTGCAATTGAACCACCATCAAAGAAATGAAAAACTATGAGTAGCGATACTCTTCCACCAGCACCCTGGAGTTTATCAACTGATTCTGTGAAGGAAACAGACAGACGTGCAACATAATTATTTATTTAACATATTTTAAGAGACCAGTCGAGTCATCATACATGGTCTAAAACTATATATTATGAATTCTGTTTATGGAATATTATAACCATGATAACACTTCAAAGAAAAGTACAAAAATAGCCTGTTTGTTGACTAACATTGAACTCACTTATTATTGTGTTGACTGTGATACAAAGTTAGGCATTGACTTATTTTAATTAGGTTTTTTTCTTATTTTCATTTTTGTATATATATCATCATGATCATTTGTATATTTAATAGAATATGTTTCAATCTTTTTAAAAATAAAAAAAAAAAAAGATTTCAATCTGTATATGTTGTGGGCTCTTGAATAGACTGTTACAATATATTTTTATATAAATTGTAAGATTTTGTGAAAAAAATGTGTAAGGGATTATTTTTCCTTAAAACAGGTTTATTAAGATAAAAGGGAGATTACCCATAAATCTTGATCCAGATTGTAATTGTCTGTGAATAACATGAATATGGTGGTTAATAAAACGTAAATTATAAATTTCCTTCAAAATTATCCCAACAGTCAAGGTTTGTAAAACTTTAATTAGGAGTCTATCTATTGGGAAAACCTCATTGAAACTAATTAAAAAAAAATATTGCTTTGAGGAGGATTGTGTACCATAATGTTTGTTTTGGAGATTGTAAAGTAAAAAAAACCTGCTGTGCTTTTTTGAAGTTGAACTTTTGGCTTTATTTTTCTTTCCTTCTTTTCTGTCTTATGAATGATTTATCATGTTTATAGTCAGGGATTATTCATTGTAATTAATGTTGATAATTAGCAAGATTGTGTTGGTATGTACAAATGTATATATTGATAAAGATGACTATTTCATATTTTTATATCAACATTATCCTAATGTATAATAAACAATAGCACCAATGAGTCTTTGTTTATGTTATTATTTATGAACAGAATCAAAGATGCCAAGAATACCAATTCATGTAATTATGAACATTCCGTATTTGAACATAAAACAAGAACACCACTAAGTTTAAATTTAAAAATGCTGCCTTTTTATTGCTGTTACTGATGAAAAAATTGAGGTCAAGTTCAATAATGGCGATTTCACTTTTTCTATCAGGAGTTATGATTCTTAAAAGATGGTAAAGTTGTGTTTCCAGTCATGTTGTTGCAATTACTCATGAACTGTTCAACCAAAGCTTTTTATATTTTAATATTTTGTTACTGATGAAAAATGGAGGTCAAATTTGATAGGTGATTGGTGAGTAAATTCCTTTGATATTTTATTTGCTAATTAGATCTTTTACATTGATGCCTGTCATTTGTAATAATAAGCATCCTAATTATATCTTGTATTGTTTTTGACTTCTTTTATTATCTCTTGATACTTTAAATGAAAGAAATAAGATATTTAATGATGAAGTACATTTAGTATGATCACTAGATGATGCTTCATTTTCAAAATTTGTATATGTGGTGATGGGAATTTCCAAGATGGATGACAAGTCAATATTATAAATATAAAAGTTTTGTCTTATTTTTTATGGCTAATTAATTAGAACTCTGAGTCAGTCAACTCCAGTCTAATGCCAGTGTTGTAAACAAAAATGTATTTGATAAAAAGAAAAAAAAAATATCAAGTGAATAAGTCATATGTTTATGCATAGATCAATTTATATAAAGTCTATACATGTATGAACAATTTATAAAATCAGATTAATCAGGAAATAAATCACAACGACAAGAGAAACTGGGCTCATGCAACTTCACATTATTCATGTTATTGCAGCATGTACATGTACGTTATGCAAAGGTTTTTTTTTTAATTTTGCATGTCCTGATGGGAAAGAGAAACAGGTTTAATTAAGGGTTAAAAACTGTTAAATTTCCAATTAGTTCACAACAATGAGACATACACAAATTGTCATAGATACAAACATGACAAATGCCGACATATTTTTGTCAGCGATGTCAAATGCTCTCCAGACAGAGAAGTCTCATTTGCCACAACCCAATTCTTTACCTCCAACATTTAAAGAAGGTAAAAGTTTGATAAAGCCATTATTAATTCCGTTACAAAAGTATGATGCCTGCATTAATGACTGCATTTTGTTCAGGTCGTGTGACAATGGAAATTATAGTGACTTAGCGTCTTGTCCTATCTGTCAAGAACCACGCAAAGTAAAAAATTCCAGTCAGAAAGTTTTTCATTACATGCCAATTGCACCGAGACTAAACAGATAGTTTGTTACGTCAAATATGTGTAAACTTCTTTACGCAAATAAAGTGTATTCAAATGGAAAGTTATGTGACTTTACAGATAGCAATGTCTACAAAAACTGGTATACAGCCCAAGGTGTATTTGGTGATCATGAGGAACAACAAACTGTACCACTAGCACTCTTTAAAGATGGGGTTAACCCAAATAAACATTTATCAACACAAAAGTCTATGTGGCCACTCTTGTTAACATGGATAAACTTACCAGTTCAAATCCGTCAACTTCTTGGTCCAATGCTTTTAGTAAGGATAATACCAAGTGGAAGAAATGGATCAGAACTAAAGTCACTGGAACCCTACATAGATTTGCTGGTTGATGAAATACTTCAGTTAACGGAATTCCCTACATACAACAGCTACCGCAAAGCACCAGTAAAAGTGAAAGTTGTCCTTTTGCAATTTTTATGTGACATTCCTGCCTGACAAAACTGTTACATATAAGTGGACATAGTGGATTAAGATCGTGTGGCTATTGCAAAGAAACTGGTATTTATTGCAAACATCTTAAGTAAGACTATTCATTTTTCAAATAGACAGTTTCTTCCCGAAAACCATCCTTTGCGTAGTAGTAACCGCTTCTCAAATGGATCAGTGGAACTGAAAAAGTAGCCAGTCACATTCACCAATGAAGACGAACGACATTTGAGAGAAATATTTGACAATAAACCAAACAGAAATCAACAAAATAATTTTCAGAAGGCCACTGGACTGAAAGGAAAATACAGTATTATGAAGTTACCCTATCATGACAGAAACCAGCAGATGCAACCAGACGGAATGCATACCATAGCAGATTTCATAAGTCATGTAATGGACCTGCTGGTTGGGAAATCTGACACCAAAAAAGTTCGTCTCTGCGAAAAACATCACAAGCGGTTTCCACAGACATGGCAACAAGAGACAGCAGCAGAGCAGGTTGCAATTGAACCACCATCAAAAAAAAGAAAAACTATGAGTAGCGAGACTCTTACACCAGCACCCTGGAGTTTATCAACTGATTCTGTGAAGGAAGCAGACAGACGTGCAACAGCAATCGAATATCCAGCTGGTGTAGAAATCTCTCCAGGACTACATTTCACAAAACCATGGACATTACGGACTATGAATTCAAAATTACAGGTATGTACAGATTAAAAAAAAATGTTATGTTAAATTTGATTACATATAATCATGATAATTATTTATTTAACATATTTTAAGAGACCAGTCGAGTCATCATACATGGTCTAAAACTATATATTATGAATTCTGTTTATGGAATATTATAACCATGATAATACTTCAAAGAAAAGTACAAAAATAGCCTGTTTGTTGACTAACATTGCACTCACTTATTATTGTGTTGACTGTGATACAAAGTTATGCATTGCCTTATTTTAAGTAGGTTTTATCCTTATTTTAATTTTTATGCCCCACCTACGATAGTAGAGGGGCATTATGTTTTCTGGTCTGTGCGTCCGTTCGTTCGTTCGTCCGTCCGTCTGTTCGTTCGTTCGTCCGTTCGTTCGTCCGTCTGTCCCGCTTCAGGTTAAAGTTTTTGGTCAAGGTAGTTTTTGATGAAGTTGAAGTCCAATCAACTTGAAACTTAGTACACATGTTCCTTATGATATGATCTTTCTAATTTTAAAGCCAAATTAAACTTTTGACCCCAATTTCACGGTCCACTGAACATAGAAAATGAAAGTGCATGTTTCAGGTTAAAGTTTTTCAGGTTAAAGTTTTGGTCAAGGTAGTTTTTGATGAAGTTGAAGTCCAATCAACTTGAAACTTAGTACACATGTTCCTTATGATATGATCTTTCTAATTTTAAAGCCAAATTAAACTTTTGACCCCAATTTCACGGTCCACTGAACATAGAAAATGAAAGTGCATGTTTCAGGTTAAAGTTTTTGGTCAAGGTAGTTTTTGATGAAGTTGAAGTCCAATCAACTTGAAACTTAGTACACATGTTCCTTATGATATGATCTTTCTAATTTAATTCCAAATTATATTTTTTATCCAATTTCATGCTCCATTGAACATGGAAAATGATAGTGTGAGTGGGGCATCCGTGTACTTTGGACACATTCTTGTTGTATATATATCATCATAATCATGTGTATATTTAATAGAATATGTTTCAATCTTTTTAAAAATAAAAAAAAGATTTCAATCTGTATATGTTGTAGGCTCTTGAATAGATTGTTACAATATATTTTTATATAAATTGTAAGATTTTGTGAAAAAAATGTGTAAGGGATTATTTTTCCTTAAAACAGGTTTATTAAGATAAAAGGGAGATTACCCATAAATCTTGATCCAGATTGTAATTGTCTTTGAATAACATGAATATGGTGGTTAATAAAACGTAAATTATAAATTTCCTTCAAAATTATCCCAACAGTCAAGGTTTGTAAAACTTTAATTAGGAGTCTATCTATTGGGAAAACTTCATTGAAACTAATTTAAAAAAAACCTATTATATTGAGGGGGATTGTGTACTATAATGTTTGTTTTGGAGATTGTAAAGTAAAACAAAACTGCTGTGCTTTATTGAAGTTGAACTTTTTGCTTTTTTTTTCTTTCCTTCTTTTCTGTCTTATGAATGATTTATCATGTTTATAGTCATATCAGGGATGATTCCTTGTAATTAATTTTGATAATTAGCAAGATTGTGTTGGTATGTACAAATGTATATATTGAAAAAAAAGATGATTATTTCATATTTTTATATCTACATTATCCTAATGTATAATAAACAATAGCATCAATGAGTCTTTGTTTATGTTATTATTTATGAACAGAATTCAAAATGCCAAGAATACCAATTCATGTAATTATGAACATTCCGTATTTGAATATAAAACAAGAACACCACTAAGTTTAAATTTAAAAATGCTGCCTTTTTATTGCTGTTACTGATGAAAAAATTGAGGTCAAGTTCAATAATGGCGATTTCACTTTTTCTTTCAGGAGTTATGTTTCTTAAAAGATGGTTAAGTTGTGTTTCCAGTCAATAATCATGATATAGCAACTACTGCAGATACAGAAAGAAAAAAGGGGGCATTTGTATGCACCTGACACACCCAAAATTCAGTTGAAAATGGGTCAACTCACAATATTGATACAACGTACTTAACAACTAACAAAAAAATTATAACAAAATGTATGAAGATGCAAAGTACAGATCTGAAAGTGCTCACAGTAATCATGGTAACCGAATGCTAGTTCAAAGCATTTATCAACTTGAAAATATTTTTTTCATTACAAAACATCATCCATAACACAACCGAGGTATTTAGTGAATAAACATTCTAGGAAGACGTCACTGCGTGTAATTACAAAAATAAAACCCAATTTAAATCATATGCTGTACTTTGGATTGGAAAATGTAATCTGTTTTGATTTGAACATTTTCTAGTAGGCAGCAGAAGTTATTTGTCTTCAATGTTGCATAAATTTCAAATTTAAATTATTGTTTTTTTATGTTGCACATTTATTTTAGTAGAGTATACTCACGTCTCATTTTATTAAAAAATAAACAACTTGTATACAAGGCTTGTAGTGTCGTTTGTTTAGGTGCTACATATGTTTTTCATTCAATATTTTTTAAATATAAATAAAGCTGTTAGTTTTCTCGTTTGAATTGTTTTACATTTTCATTTCGGGGCCTTTTATAGCTGACTATGCGGCATGGGCTTTGTTCATTGTTGAAAACCTTATGGATACCTATAATTGTTAGATTAAACTGTGTCATCTTGGTCTCTTGTGGAGAGTTGGCAATCATACCAAATCTTTTAATAAGGCTTGTAACAGGTTTATTCTGATTTGCTGTATTCAAATCCATAGCACACAAAGGGGAAAGACTTCAAACTCATTATTCGTAAATAAACTGACAATGCCATGGGTAAATAGCAAAAAAAGACCAACAAACAATAGTACACATGACTCAACATTATTAACTAAAGAATAACCCCATCAATAACTGTGTGTGATCTCAGGTGCTCCTTAAGGTTAACCATATCTTGTTCCAAAGGTGGCACCCCTTGTGTTGCTCATGTTAGTTCCAAGAAGTAGTTTTTTTACAATTAATTATCTTTGTACATGCTTATTCATAGAAATTGACAGGGTTAAACGCGCACCTCACTGACGACCCCAAACACAACTATTTCGAAAACAAAGTATTTTAGTACCAATCTAATTCACACAGGAGAATATATAACTGCCTAGGAACAGAACTCCACAACTAAAGGAGGAATATACAGAAAACTTTCTAAACTGTACAAGTAAAAAAAAAAAAAAAATATTTCGAAACTAGCATTCTGAGGGTGTCCTATCGATCGTTGCTGTCATTTCATCTCAACAATTCAGTCTTTTAATTCCCCGTAATATTGATAACAGTGGTTGACAGTAGTATGCGGACAGTCAAATAGTATTTAAATATAAGTCCATGCATATTTAGAACCTGAAAAGAATTACTCTGAGAGGAAATACGTTAATCATTTTAATAAAAAATTAAGCAAAACCCGTTCGAACTCTGAACAACATCTGTGCGGTCTCACTAATTAGCGACAACAAGAATTTTAGTGACAAGAAGCGTCAACAAGAATTATTTTAGCGACAAGAAGCGACAAGAAAACATATTTTTTTTAATTGAAAGTAATTATTGCAATAAATATTAAAAGAATATGCAAAAGAAAATAATTTTAGCGACAAGAAAGTTAAAATTGATAAAAAAAAAATGAAACATTATTTACATAATATTTTATCATCTATTATGTATAACAGCCAGTATTACGTTTAATTATTGTATTATGAGATTACTTTTCCTTGTGTTTTAGAACATATTATTTATCTTATAATTTGTTTTTTTTATAAAACTCTTTTCGTGCAATATATATTAAGCTCGCAAAATGAATTATTTGTGCATCATTGTCCTGAAAATATTGACACAAACTGTGAAATACAAAGAACTGAAATCAAACAAGAGGAAAAGAAAATTGAAATGTGAATGTTTTCATCTTATTATTTGCTTATTGCCTCATTAAACGATATTTATCATGTTTATGCATATTGATAGAAGATGAAAGGAAATTAATGACAATCTTGATTTTTCAACAGGTGTTCACTATTTACAATGATTGTATATTCTGGCGCGTGTAATTGTATAGTCTGACGCGTGTACAAAGTTGAAGGTGTTAATTGGATGTTATTGTAGCAATAAAACCGGGGACACGCGCCTCGTTAATCTCATTTGATGTTCCACATTGTGTGTACTGTTATTACCTTAGGGTGAAGCCACATCTAATGTTGTTCCTATCAAGAACAATAAATTATACTGTTAGAAAGGAAATTATATTTCATGTTTTTGTTTCAATCAATCCTTCAAAGGAAAGTTGACCTTTTTTTGTTTTTGTTTCAATTTTATAGAGTGTGCATTTCCTTTGCTCTACCAAGCTGACTGAAGTCATTCAACTTTTATGTTTAGTATAAAGTAAATGTCAGCATTTCAGTATTATTCTCGCAAAAGTACGTGCTCTGTGCAATTGCTAGAATCTAAAACGCAACTCGGTTTACCTTCGATTAATAAATCAGTTACTTTGTACGTCTTTGATACTGCGCGGTATCAAACAAACCCTTTGGTACAGGGTTTCAATTTCCTTTTGGGCAAGACAAAAAAAGGTTACTGAATACGTACATCTCGCATGTCTATCGAAATAGAATGGGATAAAAACAACAATACTTTCTAATATTTTTTATAAATCACTTCTTGACCAATTTCAATGAGGTTTTGAAGTAAGATTTTTGATTGTAGGTCCGGTTTTAAATTGGCCCACAGGGTCCAAAATAAAATTTGAGGTTCTTTGGTAGGCTGAATCCATACATGATTGTGTTTATCATTATTTTTTCAATTTTTGGCTCATTTACCAAGTCTGTGGGGTCCAAACTGTCAAGAAATAACATCTTGTGGATTTCAACAACAGTTGAATATTTGGGGTACGTTGGAATGCTGAATCTTACCGTGTTTTTAAATTTGGGATTTTGGTGGTTTAGGCCAAGTTATCGAAATGGTCCACATTGAGGCCCAAAGGGACCGAAATTCAACATTTTTTTTATTTCATCAAAAATGAGTTCTAGCTTGAATGTTGTGTACATGCTTACCCCAAACTGTTCAGGGTTCGACCTCTGCGGTAGTATCAAGGGTGCTCTACAACACGTACATCATGTTCCAATGCAACTTTATCAGTATACGTTTTTGACAAATAAAGTGTGCCCTACACAACTTGACTTGCATTTCAAGCTTTAATGACTTTGGATAATAATATGTCACATTGTCGTTTTATTTTATACAGTAAAGAACATGCAAGCAACAATCGAGCTAAACACTATCTTTACTTCAGAATATGGATGTTGAAGCATTCGGGGGCTCAACCATAGGGGAGGCAGGTGAAGATGAATCACAGAAAAAAGAACTAAAGTTAAGGAGGGGTCTTCATACCAATGCACGTATTGTCCTTTCAAGACAAAATGGGTAGTTAGTTTTTCCAGGCTTAAGAAGATCCACTCTAATGGGTTAAAAAAATGTGACCAGTGTGAATTAAAATTTTAAGACTTCTCAATAAGCATAACAACTGATAGCATGGAGAAAGCCTGATTTGTACTCATTGTTCCAAACACTTTGAAAGCAGAACTGGGCAGCGGCGGATCCAGAACTTTTTGCTAGGCGGGCCCGATGGCTGACCTTAAAAGGGGGGGGGGGGGCTCAAGTCATTCTTCAGTGATTCCTTATATTATCAACCAATTTTTTCAAAGGCCCCCTGGATACGCCTATGCTGGCATAGCTTACCATATGAAGAAAGCAGCAGGAACTTTTAATCACATCTGCTCGTTTTATAGTAAAACATTAAAAATGCTTCGCTGACCACAGAGATCGAACCATGAACAGTTGGGGCAAATTTGAACATAATATCAAAGCTTGATTCTATCTGTATTTGGATTGTGATCAAAGAAGTAGGTTCAGTAAGACCCCTTTTTGGCACCAAAATATAGCAGTTTTACAAAATTGTGAAAATGTAATATTTTACCTTTTTATTGGAATGTGGAATGCTTCTGCTACACAAATATGGGCTGTTTTTGACAATACAATGCACATATATCGGGTACTACCATCATTGAGTCATGCTAAATTACTGAAATCTTCACAATTTTAGCATTTTAGTTAAGTTTTAGACGATTTCCGTCTTAAATGAAAGTGGCCGCATTCGTGTTCATTCATAATATTGAAATGTAAGTTGTATTTAATGATAATACATAACATATATAAAGGTTGAGGATGAACACGGATGCGGCCACTTTCATTTTTGACAAAAAACATCTGAAAAGTGACGATTTTTTGCATATTTTATAGATTTTTCATATTTAAGCTTGAATCGGAGCGTTTTTAATGACTCAATCAGTTAAAATCTTTCTTATAAACTAATTGAATCAATTGAAATTGACACACTTAAGTGTTTAAAAAGTGTTCAAAATATTTCGTTAGATGAACCTGAAATTAGAGGCCAAAATTGGCCCTTACCGGACTACTCCTTTATGAGGCTATATAGGTTTCTGACACGAGGTTAATTTGGTCGAAGATCTTTAATTGTATGCGCAATTTTTCTTCCCGCCCATACCATTTTGTTTTCCTTCTAGGATAAATAACCATCAAACCAAATCCAAGTCTTTCCTTTCTGGTAATGAACCTTGTAGTACAATTTTAGAGAGGTCCATACAATTGAACACAAGATATTGTCTGGAAACTAGAAAAATGTTTTTTTTGCCATTTCTTTTGTCCCTAATTTCTGCATGTTTTGGGCAATTATCCCCGAACAGAATCCCAGTCTTCCCTTTGTGATAATGTGAAAAAGATCAAAAAACGTACATACAAGTAATTATCCGAAAACTACAAACATGATTGTTTTTGTCCCTTTTTGTTCCTTCATTCCTAAACTGTTAGTGCCATAACCCTAAAATGAAACCTAACATTCTACTTGTGGTATTGAACACTGTGGTACATTTCAGAACAATCAAAATTCTTATACACAAGTAATTATCCTGAAACTAAAAACATGCTTTTTTTATGCCACTTTTTCGTAAACGGTTGGAACCATCATCCCCAACATTATCCCAACCTTCCTTTTGTGGTATTGCTAACATTCTACTTGTGGTATTGAACACTGTGGTACATTTCAGAACAATCAAAATTCTTATACACAAGTAATTATCCTGAAACTAAAAACATGCTTTTTTTATGCCACTTTTTCGTAAACGGTTGGAACCATCATCCCCAACATTATCCCAACCTTCCTTTTGTGGTATTGAACCTTCTTTAAAATTTATATAGATCCATTCACTTAATTAAAGTTGTCTGGAAACCAAATGGGTCTTCGGACGACGCAGACAATAACGACATCATAACAATATACGAACAGAAAAAAGAACATTGCGGGGAAACATTTCAGTTTACAGTTCACACATGTCAATACTGTGGGAAAACGTATAAATGGCCAGCCAGTTTCTATAGACATATACAAGTTATAAATAGATATAAATATCATAGTAATCGAATAAGTTTTTCATTTGTTGCAAGTCTAATTACAACATTAATCTACAATAAAAATTCATCGCATTTTCGAAAATTCTATATCAGAAATGAATACCATACAGTGATAATTCATCGTATCGATAGTGAAAATGGATCGCTTTTAAAAACTGATATTCTATGTTATGTTGCTTTTATAACACATATTTGAACTTTAATACTTGTTATTTTACATTGAAGACACATCATAATAAAATATGTTAAAATTTAGTTTCAAATCAAAAAGTTTTCCCATGATCCTTTATTCTACAATGAACATACTCGCATACAACAGTGAAAATGAACTGACTGGATTCGCACATTATATACACTGAATTATAGGTGGGACTTTTTTTCACATGAATTATTTATTCATCTTAGCACTAACAGGGACTAATTTCACTGGGGTAAAGCTGATGACCGTAACTGCATTCACGGTCATCCCAAGATGTCGGATGAAAAATTAGGTCAGTTTCTGTATTGTCTGTTTAAGTGTTTCTATATCATTTTCTTTACAAATCATACATTGAAACGATGTAAATTTATAAAAGAATCACTCGAAAATCACTAATTACTTCCGAGAAATGTGCATGAAACGGGAAATTCGATTTGAAAAAATCGTTAAGATGACCGTAAATCATAATCAAAATATTTTCAAGATGACCGTAACATAAAACAAGGATGACCGTGATTGGTAAAAAGATGACCGTAACTTGTAAAGGATGACCGTAATTTGTAAAGACTGACTGTAATTTATATAGGACGACCGTAACTTTTATAGGATGACCATCAATTCTAAGAAATATCCGTATTGTATTCAAAGCTTTTTTGTTGAGTTTGTCGATCTCAATAGGGGCACAGTTAGCGGATATAAATATGTTTCATAAATTTCTTTTTTAAAACTATAATATAATTGGCCATATTTAGGATTTATAACAATGATAGTAAATTGCATATTTCTCGTAAACAATGAAATATTTATTGATATCGACGTTAAAATTTTAACACAAATTGACAGCGATACGACGAAAATTTCAAGAAACATGAATGTGTCCCTAGTACACGGATGCCTCATCTACACTATCATTTTCTATGTTTAGTGGACTATGAAAATGGGATAAAACTGTAATTTGGCATTAGAATTAAAAAGATCATACTATAGGGAAAATGTGTACTAAGTTTCAATTTTATTTAACTTGAAGCTGGACAAACAAACAGACGAACGGACGAACGTACGCACAGACCAGAAAAACATAATGCCAATAAATGGAGCATTAAAAACATTAATAATACATACGAATATTTGGTAATCGAGCCCATGTGTATGGTTCCAGAGGAAGCAGATTAAAATCTTAATTTGTCTTGGTATATGCAGGCGGAAACACTTTTGAAATAGAACAAAAGAATCGAAGCTCTGTGTGTATCGAGAAAGCGATAAATGTTAACTGTAATGTTTGATATAGTAACAAAATTCTAAAAAGATAATAGAAACAAATAAAACGACAATTTTCTTATTTTAAAAACACCATTTGCATAAGTTTTCAATGTATCTATTACATAGTAATGCAAAACAATAAGATATCAAGTCGACGACATGGTTCTTATCGGGGCCTTTTATATCTGACTATGCGGTATGGGCTTTGCTCATTGTTGAAGGCCTTACGGTTACCTATAATTGTTAATGTTTGTGTCATTATGGTCTTTTCTGGATAGTTGTCTCATTGGCAATAATACCACATTTTCTTTTTTATATATAGTATCTATAAGTTGGATGTAGAAAATGCATAACCTCCGATTTTTTTTATCACGGACGGAGAACATATCAATCTTATAGTTCAGAAATTTTCGTGTCTGCCCTTCCATTATGTGAATCAAGAAAAAATTCCCCAAAACAGGTAACGATTGTATCGAAAAGAGAAAAATCGAGTGCAACTTTTTATGTTAGGGCATGTTTGGGTGTATATTTTGTCTTTAAAACATACAAAGCAAGAGTATTTTATATAGCATCTCGCTTCAGATTCTATCATTATTATATATCAAAGCTACAGGTTGACTTTATAACGGAACAAAATGACAGTACGAAAAGATGAAATATATGGGTCAAGTGAGATACCTATCTAATGAATCACAAAAACAGAGTAGGTGTGTTCGAATAGCTATTTTTTTTCTAAAAGTACTTGACGACAGTCTTTTAATTTGGATGATGAAAATGGATATCTTCGAAAAAATATGATTTTCTTGTGTGTGATAACTAGGTTTTATAATCTTCAACCACTAAAATTGTTTAGTCTGCCCTTCCACGAAATATTTAATTAGAATTTTTTTAAATGCTTAAGAATTTTCAAAAATTCCATCTGACATCCGAACAGACAATATTTTTAAGTTGAATCAATGCAGACAAGATCATTAACTAATGCTCATTAGCTAGTAGATACATTTGTCTTTTAAAATATAACTGACATATAACGATCGATCGTAATGGTGCTATGTGGATAAATTATATCATAGGCTTTTAGCAGTTAGAATAAAACAATTGTGACATTGTAGTTGCAGTTTTAATAAACAATTTCTTTGATAATCGAAGTTCAAAAACATCCCTACATCACTTTCCCACGAAGAAGGTGGAAGTGCCCTACCCGCTATTTGGGTTATTTCATCATGGCACGACCAAGAAAGCAGTCTAAGTTAGATTTTTTCTTAAGGAAAGATAAAGATTATGGTTCAAGCGAGAGGTTAGTTTTTTAATTTGACTCATTATTTAATATCTCTGTGACAATATATGATTCTCACTTGCAACATGTAAATTTTGCCGAAGCATGCATAAACGGTCAAGGCCCAAACCCGTAGGTAGGTACTACCGTATTACATGGGATCCCAAGAAAATAAGCACAAGTTTTTAAGGATCTCATTTTGATTTTAGTGGTTAGCGGCCATTTTTGTTTTGTTTTACAGTATGTAAATAGTCTAGCACGACCTCCGAAAAAAGAACAAAAATAAAAACACGTATTATGAATTGACAAATAAATTGCACCAGTAATAATTTTCGTTTTCAATATCTTATATTGGTCAGGTGAGCTATCGTTATTTGCTTCGTCTCACTTTGCGTCTGTTGGTCCGCCTGTCTATCTGTCAACTCTTCGCATTTCCTTCGTCTTAACCAAGTTTGGCAGGGCTAGTGGTTAATCTTTATTCATGAAATGCACATTTATACCCCTGGGGGTTGAAGGCATATACAAACAATACAATACAATATACACAATGGAAAAATGAACATATTAAACATCATATATAAATGATAAAACAGTAATATTTATGCAGGCGTTGTGTCCACTCCCCTCAGTGCAAATGACTTTTTAATGAACGGAACAGTAAGCTGCATGGTTAATGTAGATTGTAATTTAAATTATGCGGTTTTAGATTGAAACTTTAATTTCTCGCTCATTTTACCACAAATGTTTCTCGCCACACTTCGCTTGGCAAGATATCTATCATTTTAACCTCAAAAAATTTTCGCCTCGTCCGCTCGGCGAAACTTTATTCTGCGCCCCCCTAACGTCAAATCCTGTATCCGCCCCTGAATTTATCAGTTTTCAAGAGCAAAATTGGCAGAGCGTCATCCCTACAATGGCTTCCATTTCTATGATTGTGAGCATGAACTGGCGTAATGGGGAGATAATTTTGAAGAAGTAGAATCCTGACTGTATGACTAACATTTCTGTATACATTGTATATACAAATTGACAACGTTCCGCCTTGTGATACGCTTTTCGTACAATACTATTTTAAGGATCTACTTTGCTGGAGCTCACCTTCACTAGTTTATTCGAATGATATTTTCAAAATATTTCTGTTATTTTATTTGCACGACAAAATGAAAGACGATATAATATCAATGGGTGTACATGCATTTTTTTTGGCATTTTTAAAAATGTGTATTTATTATATGTCATTAAAAGGAATCCCCGAAACAAAAAAAAAATCTTATGTCGAGCAGTTGAACTGTGCACCGCATTTTTTTCATTATGCTTGTAAGGTGTCATTTTATCGCGCTTTTGTAGCATGTTTTCCCATCCTGTTCATTTGCATGTCTTTTGGCAAATTCATTTTAAAAATTAAACACTCTACTGTAAAAAAGATACATATGGTAATCTTTGCATTTGAAGCACGTCTTATTTTCTTCTACCTATAGGATAAAACTCTCATATTAATATGTGTATACCAACACGATTAATCATTTGATACAAAAAGATAGTTATATAAATACGGATATTTCTTAGAATTGAGGGTCATCCTTTAAAAGTTACACTCATCATTTACAAATTACGGTCATCTTAAAAGCAGTTACGGTCAGCCTTGTTATGAATCGCTGATTCTGTTACGGTCATCTCGATTGTGATTTACGGTCATCTTGGCGATTTTTTCAAATCGAATTTCCCGTTTCATGCACATTTCTCATAAGTAATTAGTGATTTCCGAGTGATTCTTTTATAAATTTACATCGTTTCAATGTATGATTTGTAAAGAAAATGATATAGAAACACTTTAACAGACAATACAGAAACTGACCTAATTTTTCATCCGACATCTTGGGATGACCGTGAATGCAGTTACGGTCATCAGCTTTACCCCAGTGAATTTGAAATATATTTAATTATTGCATCTATCTAATTCTCGCTCAGACATAGTTCAAAAGAGAGGCACTAGGTAATTGGGTACTATAAAATTAGTAAATAATGAAACGCACAAATAAATAAATAAATTAATTGATAAAGTGTTGAATTGCAAACGTCCAGTGGCAAATATTTAAATATAGTATCTTTACAAGCAGTTAATATTAAAATTGGTTGTGATATATTTTGTTTATAAACTCCTGTAAATGTTTTTGATTGTTTTATAATCATACCGGTCTTTCAAGGACTGTCAAAGTCATTTTGTATCTGTCACAATTTATCATCGATTTAACACTCTTTTACTGACTGTATCAACGTTTTAGAAAGTTTGAACAGTTATTAATTGACTGTTACAACACTTTTATAGTTTTATCAGACGTATTATAACTATGACAACCTTTTTGGCGTTGGTACAGTCTTATTGACTGTAGCAACGATTTTCGCGTTGAGGCAGTTGTGAATAAACTGTAACAACTTTAGAATGGTTGCAACAGTCCTCTTTTAGCTGTGACCTTTTCAGCGTTTAAACAGTCCCATTATGACTGGCGCAACGTGTTAAGAGTTGGGACAGTTGATTATTAACTGTTACAACCCAAAACTATGCTGCTCACAAGGAAGCTATTTGGCCAAGAGTTCAAAATGGATAAGTTGAAATCATCCCTTCGTAAATTTTACGGACGCCATCGCGAGTTGGTTGACTGTTATGGAATAACCGTTTCACAAACGATATCGGATATGTTCCTTACGTCGTAACTACAATCCCCTTCCCTTTCGTGAATGAGACTTACCGAATTAGACTATTTACCGGATTTGTTATCACATAAACAACACGACGGGTGCCACATGTGGAGCAGGATCTGCTAACCCTTCCGGAGCACCTGATATCACCCCTAGTTTTTTGGTGGGGTTCGTGTTGTTTATTCTTTAGTTTTCTATGTTGTGTCGTATGTGCTGTTGTTTGTTTTTTTTTTTTTTTTTCATTTTTAGCCATGGCGTTGTCAGTTGTTTTAGATTTATGAGTTTGACTGTCCCTTGGTATCTTTCGTCCCTCTTTTAGAAGCATTTATATCAGAAGTGAGCATAACTTATTTTTAGTAGATATATCTATCAGAAATAATAATATAGACATTTAATGTCATTTAGTCTCCGATGGAGTTGTCAAATTAACAAAACATTTCTTCTTGTTAAAAATTTATTTATTTATAATAAAAAAAAATCGCAAGATGAACTTCAACTTTGTTTTTTTTCCAACTTTAGACTGAAATTCTAAAATAATGATCCATTTCTTCCTTCCAAATTCTTACTAATTTAAATAAATTTTGAAAAAAATATATTAAGTGTTCAAAAACTGTTATATAGACTTGTACTGACAATTTGAAACAAATAAGATTATTAATTTTATTGTACTAAATTTTCAGTTAGTTTTTTCTGCTCTATTACATGTATGTTTAAAGGGGCACTAGCTACGAGATATATAAAAAATTAAAAGTATGATTTGTTTTGTTCAATCATTAATGAAAGTGAAATAGTGAAATAATAATTTGCTTTTATCAGCTAAAATGGTTCAATTTTGTCAAATTAAGCTAATAAACATTGATAATGACTTATTCATGTTATTTACATGAAAGTGATTAAATCGATCTCATTAAATCCGTATTCATGTGAACTCCTATTTAACCCCAGGGAAAGATATAGAATAACGCATCCATTGTCCGTGTACGGGTATTTTAAAGGAAAAGAATGTTAACATTGAAAGTGAAACTAGGTAAATTATTTGATTAACTGATTCGATCCTCACAAAATCATTCTTACAAAGGTCAAAACGACGATAAACATAAATGTTAAATCTACAATAAAAAATTTAACGCTAATCTACAATACAAAATTTAACGCTAATCTACAATACAAAATTTAACGTACCTATAAAAATACAATTGCACGAGTTGCTTAATCTATTCATATCAATGTTTATGTTTACATCGCTTATATGGTCATAGAAGGTCAACTCGAGAGTTAATTAGATGGCGTCTTGGCTAAAACTCACACGAAACGAAGCTACATCTGATTGAGATCATGTCCTGGTAATTGTTTATTTTATACTTTTGATAGATTGGAAAAATGTTTTACAGTGATATAAATACAATATGAGAATTTGAGTCCCATCGGTGACCATGAATTTGGCAGCTAGTGCCCCTTTAATATATATAACTATTCAATTAAAATAAATCTTGATATTTAGGAACATGTTTATTTATCTAAATTTATGGATGATTGTACTGCCTTATTTATATCAACATGATGTGAGTAATAAAAAAATGTAGGTCTTTATCCTGTATGTTTTATGTTATTTCTTTTTAAAGTTGGCTGCATAGTCATGATGGTAGATGTGAATGTGCTACATGAAATGAGTCTCGTTGAATAAAAGTAATTATAATATTATGATTCAAAATAAAATAAAATCGAAACCAGAATTATACCAGTACAAGTAAATATTATGTACACATATGATAGCTCAGAGTTGTATGCTCAAATATCAACATAACGAAGTTAAGAAATATTATGTATGTGTGATGCCCACATATGAGTTTGGGTCGGTTCGCGCTGATTCACGTTCTCCTTTGTACCTGTTTTTTTTTTCTCATCAAAACAAAATGTTGTTTTCATTATTATTCGATTAAAGACAAATAAACGAGAAATGTATTGTTAAGATCAATTAATGCTAAAAAACACACCATTAATTTTAAGTATTTTCATATATTTTTATGAATTTATATACGATATAAATATCGGAATTATGAATAAGTGTATTCAAAACTTCAATACCCTAATACAAATATTTTTAATAAAAGTAGGGAGAAGTCACCCAGTGTGAATGGACTCTATGGGCGAACAGACCCAGTGCATGTTATCAAGGCGAATGAACCTGATTCCGCCACATAATGAGTCCAAATATGCTTGTTCCAACAGTTGCTAACAAAGAATTTCCCTTTGAAAATGTTATACACATAATCATTGTAATTAAATATCTGTTGCGTGACAGGCCATATCACATCCCCCCAAAAATGCAATTTTAAAACTTTCATTTTTGATATTCGAAAAAAATAATTTTTCTTAGGTAATAGTTACCTTAGGAGCATTTATATTCTGTAACTCGGTATCTTTTTTCTCAAAGGGAGTTATGCTTACACTGTTAAAAATCAAAAGAAACCTTATGTATTGAGGTGTTAAATAAAAACGTATATCATAAAACGCAGAAAGAACTTTAACTTAAGTATTGATATCTACAAAGTGGAAAGTCCAATCATCATTTCATTTGATTTTGTCAATTTTTAACGGACCTTTCCGATGTGAATTTTTCTTGGAATTCGATATTTATTTTATTATCATTATGTTTTGATTTTTTTTCATTTTTGTTTAAGTAAAAATGTTAATCGCTACTGATATTGAATAATCTAATCCACTCGAAGCAAAAAATAAAAAAAAAAAATAAAAAAAAATAAAACAACACTTCATAAATTGTATTCGCTTTTCTGGATTTACTATCATCAGGAACGTTCAATGCCGAATATGTGAAAGTCAAAACAGAAGGAACAAAAACATTTAAAGAGCTATAACACCAACTTGGACCCCCTAAAAAAACAACAAAAAACAAGAATGTGTCCCTAGTACACGGATTGCCCCATCCGCATTATCATTTTCAGTGAACCGTGAAAATTTAGGGTAAGAACTCTGAATTTGACATTAAAATTAGAAAAATCATATTTTAAGGTACTTTTATACTAACTTTCAAGTAGATTGGACTTCTACTTCATCAACCCCTCCCCCCCCCCAAAAAAATATAATCTGACGCGGGACAGACGAACGAACGATCTGACCAAAAAACATAATGCCCATAAATAGGGCATAAAGTTCCATAATTTTGACATTTATTATCTAACAATTTTAGAAACAATTGTTAAAAATAATGTCAGTAGAAAGTACGGACTACGGGGCTGCTGATACCTTTGGGTAGTAATAGTCCATGTGCCCAGAGCTGTAAATTTTTTGCATCAAAAGCGTTTTACTTCCCTTAACTCATTTATATGTTTATCACACATTCACATATAAATGTGAACTATCACAGAATATCTGATATATAACGATACGAATTAAGTTGACAGATCAATTTCTGTGTAGCGTTGAAGAATGACGGATCAACCTGTAAATGACACATTATACCACACAACTACAAGAGCATCAGATGACTTTAAAGTATTACCACTATCAGTTGGTGTACCCATCATTCTTATAACATTCTGCAGCATCTGCGTTTCCTTAATTGTCTTTATTTCCCTCATTAAGTCAAAAACTGGAAATTTCTTTACATGGAAAGTCATCGATAGATTCAGCCTGTATACGGTATTACTTGATATCTCTTTTTATGTCTCTCAAACAACATATGGTATTCATCAACGATTTGGAAATAATACCAGAATTAACAAATTAGCATGCTCAATTTACGGAGTTTTAATATTGGAGTTTGCAATTTCACAAGTTATTCTTAGCACCACGATGGCTGTTTATGCTTTCAACCTTGTGATGAGAAATAAAAATTTGTCGTTAGGAAAGTGGGATATTTTTGTTCTTTTTCCCGCCGTTGGAGCTTCACTAATTGTGTTGATAACTTCAGCATTCTTTGACAATTTTACAGCAAACCCAGTATTGTAAGTATCTTTTTTTTCGAAATCTATAATGCTTTATAAATAATTGAAATGAAGAAACCGCAGGTTTTGTTATTAAAAACAACAGAACAAATAATTTTGAAGAACTACATTGAAATACATTGGTTAATTGAAAACAGTAACACAATCTTTATACTTGATACATTAATAAAGACATTAAAAAAAGAGGAAAAAAAGGTTTTGGTACTAACAATTTGTTTTCTTATCATAATCAATTATTCATTAAAATTATCGAACAATTAAATGAAGTGCTAAACAATGCATTATGTCAATAAATTCAAGTATAAAAAGTAACTATTTTAAAAAGCTCCGATCGCATCCTCACGCAAAATAAAGAGAGTTGCGCTATCTGAAGGTGTGAAATGCATGTTTATTGTTATGCGTTTACTTTTCTACATTGGTTAGAGGTATAGGGGGAGGGTTGAGATCTCACAAACATGTTTAACCCCGCCGCATTTTTGCGCCTGTCCCAAGTCAGGAGCCTCTGGCCTTTGTTAGTCTTGTATTATTTTAAGTTTAGTTTCTTGTGTACAATTTGGAAATTAGTATGGCGTTCATTATCACTGAACTAGTATATATATTTGTTTAGGGGCCAGCTGAAGGACGCCTCCGGGTGCGGGAATTTCTCGCTACATTGAAGACCTGTTGGTGACCTTCTGCTGTTGTTTTTTATTTGGTCGGGTTGTTGTCTCTTTGACACATTCCCCATTTCCATTCTCAATTTTATTTTATGATTACATTATAAGGACATGGAACGATCATTTGTTCTGTCTAAGTGATTTCCATTACTTTTTCGGACAATTAGATGTAAAAATAAGGCAAGAATCAAATTACATCTACTTGTAGGTTTTTTTTTGTATTGTAAAGAGAAATTCGTCCTTTTACATGCATGTCTGATATATCAAAGGTATTTGCGTAATTTGTCAATAGATGAAAATTGGAAGCGAAAATGATTAGGCTTTTCGCAACTTTTCTTTTTGACATATTTTGTCTCTCTTTTCTTTTTAGACTTATGTTAATTGTTAGTTTCCTTACTGTCTTTTAGTTAAGTACAATAAATAAACTTTTTCTACTGAAAACGTTTTACTTATGTTATCCGTTTCATTTTTCAGCTGTTCATTAAAAGAAGAACGTGGATTCGTGACCTTTCATTTTCTACTTATATGTCTTGGTATATTTCTGTCACTCGTCACTATTATAGTTCTTTATTTGATCATGTGGTGTTATATTAAAAGACAGACAATGGTGATGAGTTCATCGTTTGGACACCAATCAGCGGTCAACTCGAGACGTCTTGCTATGAAACTGTCGCTGTTCGTGCTAGTACATGTTATTCAGTTTGGCGGGAATGCAGTCGAGGGATTATGGATTTCGATTGAAGAACCACCAATGAGTGTCCGATATGCAACAATATTTATTGGCGCAACCGGAGGTATAATGAACGGTTTAGTGTTTCTAACAGTGCGCAAATGAAAAAAATATTAACAAAGACATAAAAATTAGGGCAACGAATCAGACGTTTATTATAAAATAATGTTATTGTCATGGTGTAGTATATATATATATTCCATTGTTGTAAACATGACCGTCATGTAAAGTGATGTCCTCAATGCTCTTCAACTTTGTACTTGATTAACTTTATAACTGTTTTGATCTAAGCGTCACTGATGAATCTTATGTAGATGAAACGCATTAGTACACGTGACTGTCGAATGAAATGATGATATGCGCGTGTCTTTAGATTTTTTTAAGCATGAAACTACATTGATCTAGCCACCAATGAATGCTTCCTATTCTTTCTAAGTTAACTTCAGCAATTGCGGCCAGTCATAACCATTTTGTCATTATTTACATACAGGTACACACATTTTATATGTCAAACCAATACCTTGAATTGGACTGAACTATTCAATATATCTGTAATTGCATATATCACCGCACTGGTTTTCGAAAGTCACGAAGTACAAAAACAGGTTTTACTGACATAAGAGACAGGCGAACTATGCCTTTTTATTATTTAAAAAAAAATATTCAACGAAGATTCTACCGTAATTTCAGGTACTTACATCTAAGCTTTCATTTCATACAAAAATTACCCAAATATCTTTTGAAAGAGCGTAGGAACTATTTTGAGTAAAATATGTTCTACTTGATCATAGTCATAAATAGTATACTTTAAAACATGAAAACTAATAACAAATGGATTTATTACATGTATTAACATAAAAGTGACCCATTGTTATTATAACAAATCTGCCTACTGATATTTAACTTTCTAATGTGTTTCAGTAATATGTATCTAAATATACATTAAAATGCGAACTTTGTTCTCCTTTGTTCTGCACGTTTAAAAAGGGCTATTTTTATTTTAATCCTACAGTACTTCTATTGTATCACACGGAAATCAAGAGCAATATCTCGAAACTTGTTAACTTTCCATTTAATATATCAAACCGCAAATATATCGCTATATTTCTTTCCATGCTAAATTCATCAATTTCGGGCTTTGATGACCACTTTGCAGTCAGTTAAGATAAAGTGACAGTCAAAACTTTACATTATCCTTGCTTGTGCTGAAGATTTAAACGTGTCTTTAATTTTACATAGGTGCGCACTGGTTCTCAGAAATCAGGAGGTACAAAATAAAAAGGCCATTCTGGTCTGAGAAACTGACAAAATATGCCTGATTATTTCATTATTATACAACTTGTTTGTTATTCAAAATAAACAGGCAATATGGGTTCAACTGTTATACTAGGTCTTTATGCTTTTACTTCATGTCGTATATAAATTTAAAGATACAGCTATGCGTAGGAACGGGTATGTTTGAAATATTTTCCGCCCATTATCATGTTCCTTCTGATCATTCTCAAATAACATTAGTTACACAGTGTGCTAGTGACCTGATATAATTTACTGAACCGATATTTATCGTTCTCATGAAATATATATCGTATACCGTAGACATATAATTAGGTAGCTAGCAAACTGTATAACGAATTTGTCTTAACCGACGATCGTAGCAAGAGCCATGAAAACTAGTAATCTATCTTACTAGTTATCTATGTAATACGAATACAAGAGTTACTAACCCTTTCAAGAATCCGGATGTTGTGGATACTTTATCCTCTTTGTATGACAAATATGTCGTTGTTTCAGCAGATAAAGCGTCCAATAATATTGTCTTCATATATAAAAAAAAACATTATTTGCAATGTCTCACAACAGAGCTTGGAATAAATAAAACTACTGGTAACCCTATATATTCTTTAACAGCATTTACCAAGGACGAAATTTAAAAAATCATAAATCTGTCCTCTCTTTTGGTATCAACATCAAAGAAAACGAAGAAAATTTACCTTCATTATACTATATACCTAAATTACACAAAACTTCATCTAAAGAACGATACATAGCTGGTTCTTCAAAATGTTCGACTAAACATCTTTCTAAAGTACTGACTACTATTCTTTCTACAGATAATGATGGGCTTCAAAAATATTATGAGATATATTCTACCAGTGGTGTTAATCAGATGTGGAATCTCAAAAAATTCGAAAGATCTACTGCTTAATCTTCGATCACAATCTTTGCAATTTTGCAGCAATATAAAGACTTTTGATTTTTCTACGATATACACTACTATTCCCCATGCTCAGTTGAAAGATCGACTTCACCATCTCATAAAACAGAGCTTTTTCTATAAAAATGGGAATTGTAGATACAAAGTTTTGGGTACCAATAATTCATATTTTGTGAAGAATCATACTGAATCTTCCAGGAAATATACTGAAGATGATATTATCAAAATGCTGGACTTTTTGATCGACAATATATTTGTTGAGTCTGGAGGATTTATATTTCAACAGACAGTTGGTATTCCAATGGGTACTAATTGTGCACCCCTGCTGGCCGATTTGTTTTTGTACTCGTATAAAGCAGAATTCATTCAGAACCTTCTAAAAGACAAAAAGAAAAAGCACCCTGCGAAATTCTTTAATTTTACTGTCCGATATATTGATGATGTTCTATCATTGAATAACCCATATTTCAGCCAATATATGCATCTCATATATCCCAGCGAACTTGAAATTAAGGATACTACTGATACTAGAAGGACTGCTTCATACCTTGATCTTTTCCTCAATATTGACGCAGATGGACGACTTCACACGAAAATCTATGATAAACGGGACGATTTCAACTTCCCAATCCTTCGTATGGGGTTTACATATCACAATTGATACGTTATTCTCGTGCGTGTTCACACTATACGGACTTCATATACAGGAGTGTGCTCCTTAAACTGCTTCAACAAAGTTATGATGAGGACATATTAAAATTGACACTCCGTAAATTTAATGGACACCATCATGAATTAGTTGATTCATACGATGTGTCGTTGACCAAACTAGCTAAGAACATTTTTACCACATGGTAGATTGTGGTTTGTCATTACGTCGTCTAATATTTTAATTACCGATCGTGACTTATTCCCGATTACTATAAGACGTGTTACGGTACTTATCTATCCCAAATTCATGTATTTAGTTTGATGTTAAATTTGTAGTTCTCATCGGATTTTGTCAAATTTGTTGACGTCTTTTCCATTATATTCATGTGTTATGGTAAAGAAAATTAATCACCGCCTTCATTTATCAGATTTCATTTTGTTCACCGTAATCTGTACGATGTTTTACGTTTGAAGTTAGATTCAAAACAAACCGGACATATATATAATATAGTGAATTGCTCTTAATAAGTATTGCAATGTGCATTGTGTTTAAATGTTATATCAGTATTTAGTTCTATTATAATCTTAAATCAATCCTAATTCTATCTTATTTTTGAGATATAGCTTTTCAAATGTGACGTCATTTTTTAGCTGTTTCAGAAATTCAAATGTGACGTAATTTTTGTGCCTTTTCACAACTTCGTATGTGACGTCATTTTTATGACTTTGCGTTGAGGCCTGGACTAAGTCGGGTGTGTCTATTTTCTGTGTTGGTCTTTGTATTATGTATTCGGGTTTTGTTTTCTGTAATTAGTTCAGACTTCAGTTTTATCATGTATATTTTTTAAATTCATTTGACAAAATTTACTGTTTGCAATAGCATAAATTGTTCTAAATAATAAGGATGTTCTTATCACAAGCAGAAAACCCTAGCCGTATTTGGCACAACCTTTTTCAACTTTTGATCCTCAATGTTGTACAACTTTGTACTTTTTTTGACTTTCGAACTTTTATATCTGGGCGTCACTGGTAAGTCTTGTGTGGACGAGTCGCGTTTTTTGGCGTATTGGATTTTAAACCTGATGCCTTTTGTTATCTATTATTCATTATTCATACGTTCTCCTACTTATTTGTATTGTAGTCCTGTAATGTTATGTTGTCATTTTAATGTTATATTTAACATTGCCATTAAAGTGCGAGGTTTGGCATGCCACAAAACCAGGTTCAACCCACCATTTTATTCTTTAAAATGTCCTGTACCAAATCAGGAAAATGGCCAATGTTATACTACTGTTGCCTTTATCTATCAAAGAGACAAAGTCTTCAATATAAAAAACCTGAATCCATTGGTTTATATAAAACAAATGCCAACAATAACATCATGAGCAACTTGTAAGCTTTTAATGTGTTTTTGGCAATTACAATCGCTCATGAATGTCTTCGTCTGTTGTCCGGGCGAAACGTTTCAATTTTTTTCTGAATGTCGTATGGTTTTTATATAGGAAAGAAACACAACTTATAACTATTAAGTTAATAAAGATATTCATTTTGTTACACTTTGTGATCAATTTATTTAGCAATCGTCAATGGCAGTCAGGAGGGTTTAAAAACATCAGTTGTTCGACCTGCTAGCCAAATTCGTTTTGTAAAAACATATTTGATCACGCTTTTATTATTTTGAAAAATGTTGCTTTTGCTGTATTTAGACCCTTCCAAAACGGTATGTGTTACTTGAAAACGTATAAAAATTGCGATTTTTTATCCAACGCAATCATAGTTTTGAACCTTGTTTTCAATTTAGACTTGTTTATATTCATAAATATGTATGTATATATGAGTAATGTCTTTTTTATTTGTAATAATTGACAAGAAATGAAGTTAACATTTGGCGTCAGTTTACAATTAATGAACTTTACTTTCGGTTGAGTGTACATTTATAATGTTTGCAAGTTCAAAATGCAAATATATTTGAATCCAAAAAATTAGACTTTTTCCAGAGTGTCTACATAATGGGCAGAAGACCACCCTATGTTGATATATTGAAAAACAGAAATGACAAAGCTGCAATATGTAAGATCCGTATAAGCGCTCATATACTGATGATTGAAAGAGGGAGACATCTAAATATTCCCAGAAATGAGAGATACTGCTCTGTATGTAATTCTGGTCAAAATGAAAATGAAAAACATTTTCTTTTACATTGTGAAAAATACTCAACTAAAAGGGACATATTTTACCATAAAGTTTCAAATATAATCGTTCATCCTACAAAATTTCAAAAACATGACAATAATATAATCTTTTTATTAAATAATAATTCATACACAATCCTAAAATTGACTTCCTCTTTCATCTCGGACAGTTTGAACCTGCGTAAAGCAAAACAAACTCTATAAAATTGTCAATATGTTTAATTCATAATCATTGTTTATAATATTACATATTAATATAGTCATTATTTTCAATACTTATTATGTTTGACCAACTATGTTATTGATATACCATGAGCCTTAACCATTTATTGTTGATGAGTTTGTGCTAATAAAATATTTGTATTTGTATATGGAATTAATGACTGTATAATGCATAGATGTTAGGCATATGACTATTAAAGGTTAAAAAACGTAACTGTTTTGTAATAAATAGATGTGTTTTAGTTCAATAAAGATGTTTAACAATAGATAAATAATATACAACAAGTTATTGGATATGAAATAGAAATGATGATACGCAACAAATAAATATTATGAGGGAGTTTGAATAGAAGGGAAAAAGAAATCAAGTTTCTCTAAACACTTTCTGTTTGTCTTTATAAACGGGTGGCATGAACAAGAATAACTATATTGATTTTATATAATCTAATGAAATTAACAGTATGTTCGTCAATTCCGATATTGATACGTGGAACCCATAGAGAAAATGTGGAGGTCTCCCATGGAATTACAATACAATTAAGAGCACATCAACTGATCAAGTGTTTATGCTCAGAATAAAAAAAAAACATTCTGTAGCTTTCAAAAAATGTGATAAATATATCGGGGACTTGCGGGAGAAAAAAGGAGAATAGATCAAAACCCGTGCTTTGGTGTTCAATAAATAAATGTAGTTAGATACAAGAAACTGTATATCGAAATTTACTTTTAGAAATCGTCCACTGTATTGATTTTTTTAAATTTAAAAATAAAATAAGAGTGTAAACTAATTGTTCTTCGTCTATCATCTGAAAAAGGGGAACAGATATTGGAAATCGTAATCGTTAATCAACAGTAATCGTTAATCAAAAGTAATCGTTAATCAAAAGTAATAGAGACAACATAACGCAACGATTCGGGACCATCAATTCAACTAAAATGGAATATAATATAAAAGAAATAATTAGCCCTAATATTAGATGGAAAGTTTTACAAAATATTATTGCAACTATTGCAACTAAAGGGCTGACCAGTTACAGTGAAAAAGTCTTCAGAACATTTTATTTCCTGAAGAAAAGATTTTTTTTACAGATTTCCAATAGGAGTTGTCACTTTTGTACAATTAGTAAACAATACTACAGCATCTTTTGTTTTAATTGTAAACATTTAAAAGGTGTATGGACGGTGTTTTACAGGAGATAAATTAACGCCTTGTTGATACATATCGTTGTTACACATAGCTATAGGTTTTTCTAGTCACAATTGTAACTTTGTACTTTGTTTTCTATTGACTTAACTCCCTTTGGTATCTCCCCCTCTCTGTTCTTGTTAAAGAACTATTGATGTTGTTTTCATAAATACATACTATGTCCACTTTTGTTATTGAAACGTATTTAAAGTTGTTATGATATTGTTATCATTTTATTTATTTATGTTGGCCTAATTTGTGTTGTATGGCTTGATAGTTGTTTACAAAATAATCTCATAACTGTGCAGTTTAGAAATTACTGGAACAATCACAGATACTGATGGAATGATTGGAACTTTCACTTTTGACTAACATAATGATTCCAGAATGATCCTAATAAGGGATGCGTTATTTAAACTTCTACATTTTTCCAGAAACTTCCGTTGTAATTCACTAGGACATTCCTTTTCCACAGTCTTCTAGAAATTACCTTGACAACTATATATATATACAGACACTAAAGTTAAACTTTCAGACTAAGACATTTATAGACATCAGTTGTCACAGCATTTGGATTGACACATTTTTTCTACAAACCACATCATACGGGATTGTGACCTTGGAAGTAAACGTTATATTCAGATTGGATTCCGCGAAGATTTCCATATACAGATAAAGAAAGATTGGACTTGTATTTTGACAGTTAAGGTGACAGTAATATTTGTGTAATAAATCTCGTTAAATTTTATTATTGATTTGTGTCTTTTGTTGGCTACAATTTAAAGGTGATTTCTGACCGTAACAAAGTTTAAAACTCATCATAGATACTGCTACTACTCTAAGACCTGACCTTGTGACTTTTGTCTTTTTATTATTTTTTTTTGGGGGGAAAGGGGGGATGGGGTGGCTGTGTGGCGACCTGAAGAGTCACATATGTTAATAGTATGTCGTTTTGTGCTGTTGTTACACAAATGTCCAGGTGATGGTAGGATTCAGTGCTTGCTAACATGTTAACCCAGGTTCCCTTTGAATGTGCAAGTTCCAAATCAGGAGTCAGTAATTCTAATGTTGTTGTTTACAATTGTCATTAATATTTGTTTTACGTTTATTGTGTTTTAATTACATTAAGGATGTACTTAGGTGAGGTTAGGTGAAAATTAAGAAATTAAAAAGAAATTAAAATTGATACTATAAGCTGGTAGAGCATCAATTAAGGATAAAAATAAGCTAAAAATATTGATAGGTCATGGACCTCCTTTTCGAGATATTTGAGATTTAAAATAAGGCGGGAAAAGGCTGACTCGGACTTTTACCTTACATTTGCATTGGTATTATTTGTGTCTTAAAACAGAAGAAAGAAAATCACGAATCTTCTAAAATTTTGGTAAATGACCTTTCATGAGCTATTAAGCCTTATATGAAAAAAAAAATGGGTGTCATGGGGCAAAATATTTTACATTGTATTGTATGGAAAAATACCAAGGAGTCCGAACATTTTACACAAATTCCAAAACCTCACCTAAGTACATCCTTAATTAATTTGTTTTTGTTAGAAATGCTTTACATTTTATCTTTCTTAACGTTTTAATTCCGTTCATAGCTTACTTTGCGTTATAGAATTGCCTAATTGCCAACTCTCTTGTTGATAATTGGCCAAAAGCTTTACTAAAACATCTAAATCACGTTCCCTTTTCACGATTATGATCTACGGAATGAGACTATTTACCGAATTTGTAATAACATGAGCAACACAACGGGTGCCACATGTGAAGCAGCACATGAAATCACCCCTAGTTTTCTTGGTGTGGTTCGTATTGTTGTTGTGCCCCTATTTGTGACATTTTGTTCACGCATCATTGTCAATATAATGAATTTGATACGACTGTCGTACAAGTGAGAGGATTAGCGCTAAAAAAATCAGATTCAATCCACCATTTGAAAAATGCCTGTACCAAATCAGGAATATGACAGTTGTAGTCCATTCGTTTTGTCATTTGATTTTGCCATTTTATTAGGGACTTTACGATTGAATTTTCCTCGGAGTTCAGTATTTTTGTGATTTTACTTTTTTCTTACATTAACTTATTACTAGAACACACCCGCGAAATCGCGGTCATTCAGAGCGTAGTTTAAAGTATGTAAAGTGTTGTTGGAAGAATTTTGTAAAATATTGAATGACTGGAGAATTTCAGCAAAAGTATCATAAGTCATAGGTCATTATTTCCAAAATTCCCAATTTTTGGTTTTCTATCAATTTCAATATGAACATACATTTAGTATGTTATGAACATTTAAGTAAGGAGCCTGTAATTCAGTGGTTGTCGTTTGTCAGTTCAGGGCCTTTTAAAGCTGAGTATGGGGTATGGGCTTTGCTCGTTTTTGAAGGTCGTACAGTGACCTATAGTTGTTAATTTCTGTGTCATATTGGTCTCTTGTGGAGAGTTGTCTCAACATGGCAATCATACCACAACTTCTTTTTTTTGTAAAAGATTTAATGTACGAATATATACAATGAGTGGGTAAATTGGAAAACAATATTATAAATGTGTTATTCAGAAGAATTTTAGAAAAGGTATCAAAAGTTCACATGAATATTTATAGCGCTTATCTAGAGTTGTCTTAACATGGCAATCATACCACATCTTCTTTTTTTTGTAATCAATGAATTTTGTAAAAGATTTAATGACTGGAAAATTTTAGAAAAGGTATCAAAAGTTCACATGAATATTTTAGCGCTTATCTGTATACTATGAACATTCATTACAGTAACTATATAAATATAGTGTATTTACTTTCAATTCTAAGTTTACTAATCGATTCATGGTGGTCATTGGTATAGTATACACACGTGAGTATACAGACACTCTCTCTATTTAATAAACTCTGTGACCGCCGTAGATAGTAAATTCTAAGTTTACTAATCGATCCATGGTGGTCATTGATATGGTATACAGACTCTCTCTATATAATAAAATCTGTGACCGCCGTAGATAGTAAACTTGAAAATGATAGCAGATAGAATTCTGAAAATACACTTTATTCTTTGTATATGTATGTTCAAAGTATACAGAAAAACGCAAACCGGAAGTTTAATCTGACTTAAAATTTCGTCAAATGACGGGACAATATCCGGATGCCTTTTTTCTCGTTTTTCTCCCAAAATAACTCAATCTGAATAATCATATGAATGGATGACAAATGCGACTATGCACTGTACCTATAGGACACAGAGGCGTGTTGATTAATTTATTGTGGAAATAAGAGAAGCGACACCCAAAATGAGGTCTTCTCGTTTAATAGTATAGATATAATACAAATGTATTTAATTTTTAAAGATCAATCATATTCACGATTTTGTTTGAAGAAATTCAACAGAATTTGATCTTATGACTGCATAAGAACACTGGTGAACAGAATTCGTTCATGACGTCAAAAAAGAAAGAAAGGAATATACACTTTATAAAAGAGGGACGAAAGATACCAAAGGGACAGTCAAACTCATAAATCTAAAACAAACTGACAACGCCATGGCTAAAAATGAAAAGGACAATCAAACAACAGCGCACACGACACAACATAGAAAACTAAAAAATAAACAACACGAACCCCACCAAAAAACTTGGGGTGCTCTCGGGTGCTCCGGAAGGGTAAGCAGATCCTGCTCAACATGTGGCACCCGTCGTGTTGCTTATGTGATAATAAATCCGGTAAATAGTCTAATTCGGTAGGTCACATTCATGAAAGGGAAGGGGATTTTAGTTACGACGTAAGGAACATATCCGATATCATTTGTGAAACGGTTATTCCATAACGGTCAACCAACTCGTGATAGTGTCCGTAAAATTTACGAAGGGATGATTTCAACTTCACCATTTGGAATTCTTGGTTTAATAGCTTCCCTGTGAGCAGCAACCTTCTATCAAGAAAATCATAATAGGAAATGCAAGCACGGGAATATCGTATCAGTTGGGAGATATATACCCCGTATGCAGGTGCTGCTGGAATGTTCTACTTAGAAATGGAAAGTTCACAATTGGAAAGCTGAAATCATCTCTTTTGTAGTAAAGTTTTGTTTTTAACCGACCCTCATTGTCAATTTCAGATGTAGGTCAAGATATGAGGCCTACTTAACTGTATCTGTAGTATCCTTTATCTCTAGCTCGATGGGATAGATGCGTTCTACAGTCACCAAATTTTGAATTATTTAGTGAAAGAACATCATCTATGTAGCGAAAAGTAGAGTTAAAGGATATTTCTAACTTCTTATCGTTCTTCATCAGAACTTCTTGCATGACATCAGCCTCATAATAATAAAGAAACAAGTTTGCAAGTAGAGGGGCACAGTTTGTTTCCATTGGAATGCCGACAGTCTGTTGAAAAACACGTCATCCGAACGTAACAAATATGTTGTCAATCAAGAAATCAAGCATCTTGATAATATCAGTTTCAGAGAATAACATATATACTATTAAACGAGAATACCTCATTTTGTGTGTCGCTTCTCTTCCTTCCACGATAAATTAATCATCATACCTCTGTGTTCTATAGGTAAAGTGCATAGTCGCATTTGTCATCCATTATTATGCAAGTAAGCAAGTAAGTAAATTATTTATTATAGTGACATGTGTTTTTCAGAAAATATTATATAATACAGTGAAATATATAAACAATAATTAGAACACCCGACCCTTTGGGTCTATAAGTCACTTTAAACATAAATTTAAATGGTACGACGAACAAAAATAAATAAATGTTATCGAAAATTTTCATATAAAAAGTTTTTTCTCTTACTGAAAGCGGATGTCGACATAGTAAATATTTAAACTGTTATCCATCTGATAGTAAACATAAATTGTCTATTTGTGAGAAATGTTGCAGTCGCAGATTGTTACAAAAATTACAGTTGATAAGGAAATGAAATTCGTTTTCCACACAGTTATTGCTACACATTTTACACAAACGGTCACATTCGTCTTCACCTACAAAACGACCAGTTTCTAACCTGAGAGGAAGAATGCCACACCTGAGTTGCGCTATTATGGATCATTCAGTACGGTTACGATTAAGTTCAATGTATTGTTCACAGCAGTATTCAGATTTTATGAGCTTGCATGTTCGTAGTTTCGGAAAGTTTGTTAAACCTTTCTGCCAATCTGCGGAGCATTTATCTTTGAGTAATGTTTTACACATCAATAAATCGCAGTTTTTTTGTAATAAAATTGCTCTCTAGTCCTATAACTGACATAATGTTTTTCACTTCGAATGACCAATTGTTCGTGCATTTTTTCGTAGTCCCAATTGAAGACGCGTTTACATATACGAGTGTCGTCCATTGATATAAATTTGTTCCAATACCTTATCATATTGAACCAAACGATACTTTTCATTCACCCAACCAACTTCACCGTTTATTGACAATGTTCGTGCAAATGTATGGACGCCAAGAAAATAACGAATGGCTTTGTTTGGATTTGATTTGTTCTTATGATTATTCAGATTGAGTTATTTTTTTAGAAAAACGACAAAATAGGAGTTCGAATATCCATTCCGTCATCAGACTGACTTTTAATCATAGATAAGACTTCCGGTTTGAAACATGCACAAGTATAACCATCGTATGATAGATAACAAATCATGAAAAATAAATGAGCCAATTAGAGCGTTCTCCATATCATGGTGTTTATATCACAAGAACCACAACTATTAAACCTTCATAGAGAGGACAATCATTTTTCGCGATTATCGAACTTTCGAACTTTTATATCTGGGCGACACTGGGACGTCTTGTGTGGACGAGGCGCGCTTGTGACGTATTGTATTTTAAACCTGATGCCTTTTGTTATCTATTATTCATGTGTTTGTTTGCCTAATACGTTCTCCCATTCATTTTCATTGTAGTCCTGTAATATTATTTAGTTATTTTAATGTTATATTTAACAATACCATTAAGGTGCGCGGTTTGGCATGCCACAAAACCAGATTCAACCGATCATTTACTTCTTTAAAAATGCCCTGTACCAAGTCAGGAAAATGGCCATTGTTATATCATAGGTCGTTTTGTGAATTCACATTACTATAAGACGTGTCACGGTACTTTTCTATCCCAAATTCATGTGTTTGGTTTTGATGTTATATTTGTTATTCTCATCGGATTTTGTCTAATGCTTAGTCCGTTGCTGTGTGTGTTACATTTTAATGTTGTGTCGTTGTTCTCCTCTGATATTTAATGCGTTCCCCTCAGTTTTAGTTTGTTACCCCGATTTAATATTTTGTCCATAGATTTACGAGTTTTGAACAGCGGTATACTACGGTTGTCTTTATTTATCTATCTGCATGTGAACTAAGATTACACTACTTTAACATATAGAGACTCTGTATTCTGTCTATTGTTTTCTTTGAAACGTTTACTATTTAAGGGGTCATACCAGTTGCATATATATTAAATAAGTAAAACATGTGGAAACAAGAATGTGTCCATAGTACACGAATGCCACATCGGCACTATATTTTCTACGTTTCGAGTTGATTGGACTTCAACTTCATCAATAACTACATCGACAAAAAACTTTAACCTGAAGCGGAACAGGAACAAACGAACGCACATACTAGAAAATATAACGCCCTTAAATTGGGCACAAAAGGCAGGACCTTTTTCAGCACGCGTCGGGATCGGGTGCGTTTAAGCTCGGGATTTGGGGGTTGATCATTACAGGATCCGGGAATATATTTTGCAATTTCGGGGTATGAATTTCTTTAAATTTTGCATCTCGGGATTTCATGTTTTAAGCCCGGGATTTCGGAATCACGACCTCTCCGACCACCCATCAAATTAGCCAATATAGTATAGCAGTGATCTCCATGGAGAAGAAATTGTATAGAATTAATAGTTAATAGAAAATTAAATACATTTTAATATTTATGAAATAGATACGAATGTTCAAAGTATACAGAAACGCGAAAATAATGGAATATAACAGAAAACAAAATAATAACGGACTTTGAAAAAACTGAGAGGGCTTAGAAATATTGTCCTGTCTCCATGTATCTATATGACCTTTGATATCAAAAGAGTACTCGAGGACAGGACAATAATTTTTGCGTTGATAGACTCTCCAAATAATATAGCAGAAAAAAATAACGGACATTGGAAACAAGGGAGAGGACTTAAAACTGTTTCCATGAACTTTGATAGCTATTCTGAAATTCTCCACATATGAAATCTTTTACTGAAATTCTCCAGACACAGAATCTCACAAGCTCTAACATGTCTAATGCCCGCGATTTCTAATTAACTTTATATCGAAATGAACGAAACACCTATACCTTTTGTATATAACAATGTAGCCTAATCATGCTGATGCTTCATTCGTTTTTGTATATAACGTTGAACTTTATTACCACTTTCAAAGAACAATAATTAATCAACAACTAATGACTATTTTACATTTCAATTGTGGAAAACTATTGTTTGGTGACGTATGTTATTCCGACATCTGATGTTATGATACACATGATATTTTATAATTATTTTATACTAGTTACTACGAATGGTCATAAAAAGAGCCGTGTTTCTTATTTCAAAATTATTTTCTCCACATTGAGAAATATTCAATAATTTTTCACCGCTTACACCTATTTTTTTTATTTATATTTACATTTACTGCAGTAAAATAATATGTTCATTTCATTTCTTTCGGTTTGCATTGTTTCGTTCTTAAATTAATTTCGTCTTCATTCTGACCGGATGTGGCTGTGTACTTTAAATATCCAGCATAGGTAAACGGACGCAATTTGGCAAGGTTTTAATATCAAGGGAGAGGACCTAGTTATTTCCTAATCACTCATGCGGACGCGTTTACAATATGCTCACCATGCTATCGATTTAATACTTTAATAAAAGTAAATATTGACTTTAAGTCCCTTTCACATATAGACGGCTAAAAAGTACAATTCAAGAACAATGATGAAGAATAAAACACCATATTCCATTAATATTCCGTACAACTTATCATCATCGGCATGAATAGCCCCGTATCAAATGGCGTCACTCAAAAGAGATTATGTAAACGAATCTTGAAAATCATACAAATTAAACATTTTTGTGGAAAAGGTAAAGTTACAATTGAATAATCTTGAAACTCATTGAAATTTCTTATTAAAAGGATGGAAAGTTGAGACAGAATTCTATATGACGATGAATGTAGAACCTGTGGGTTTGCTTTGGTTAAACACTGTCAGGCTAGTGAATCTATTTTCTTTAGATTATAAAGTGTCAAACTGAAATGAAATGGTAGTGAACACATCTATCCATGTGAGATATGTAACTAAAAGTGGTAACATTAATGGTACATTTTCCTTTGTTCTAGTTCGTTAACTGAATGATTTTTAACCGGATTTTTGTGACAAAAATGTCGGTTATTGATTTGGGGATGTACGGCGGGCGGGCGGTCGGGAATCAAATGTTGTCCGTGCATTAACTCATGAACCGTTCAACCGAAGCTTTTAAAATTTTAATATGTTGTTACTGACAACTAAATGAAGGTCAAGTTCAATAATGGCGATTTTGACTTTTACCGTTCAGGAGTTATGGTTCTTGAAAGATTGAAAAATGGAGTTTCCAGTCGTGTCCGTGCATTAACTCATGAACCGTTCAACCAAAGCTTTTAAAATTTTAATATGTTGTTACTGACAACTAAATGAAGGTCAAGTTCAATAATGGCGAGTTTGACTTTTACCGTTCAGGAGTTATGGTTCTTGAAAGATTGAAAAATGGAGTTTCCAGTCGTGTCCGTGCATTAACTCAGGAACCGTTCAACCAAAGCTTTTAAAATTTTAATATGTTGTTACTGACAACTAAATGAAGGTCAAGTTCAATAATGGCGATTTTGATTTTTACCGTTCAGGAGTTATGGTTCTTGAAAGATTGAAAAATGGTGTTTCGAGTCGTGTCCGTGCATTTTCTCATGAACCATTCAACCAAAGCTTTTGAAATTTATTTATGTTGTTACTGATGACAAAATAGAGGTCAAGTTCAATAATGACGATTTTGACTTTTACCGTTCAGGAGTTATGGTTCTTGAAAGATCGTAAAATGGCGTTTCCATTCACGTTGTTGCATTTACTCATGAACCATTCAATCTAAGCTTTTCAAATTTTAATATGTTGATACTGATGACAAAATGGAGGTCAAATTTGATATTGACGATTTTAACTTTCACATTCATCAGTAATGGTTCTTGTGATATTGCCAGGACACAAATAAATGTTAATAAATCCGGTTTGCTGTCGTTGTGACAGCCTCTTGTTTTTAGTTATTTCACTCTCCAGTCCCGCATTTGAAGACTTCTCGTTTGGATAGCAAAGAACGGGAGAAGCTTAAACAAGTGCATTAACTTCCATCTCAAAAGTTGTTAATGCACAGTCTGGCTCCGCTTCCTTGAGGTAGTAATAAGGGAGGTATAGGGGGAATTCAAAATACTTTTTTGTCATCGGCTTAAGCTTGATCTGGATATTTTTGTTTTAATCAAATTGGGATACGAATGCCAAGACAACAATTCTTTTGATGTAAAACGTAAGAATAGTACCTTTTTCCATATTGGTTTCGTGTGGTGTGAACTGCTACATGTTTAATATTAAATGGCAAATAAGAGAAAATTCGTTGATTAACACAGCTTAGAACACTTAAAATGACAGACAATGAAGTTATAACCATGGGAACTTTATTGAATTTATCATATATTTCTGGTAGTTTTCGCCAACCTATTAACATATTTGCAAGCTTGAAAACCTATCCAAGCGGCACTTCATACCAGCTTGTATATAGGAACTCCCCCTAGAGATTGACAACGATGTGTGAACAAAAAACAAACAGACAGAATATGTAAAATTGTTCAAAATAGGGGTACATGAGTCAACAAACAGTATGATATAATCTTAATCACTACAAAGACAAACAATAAGGGATATAGAAAAAATAACATAAGCAAACACGAAAAACCAGAATGCATAAATCTAGCATAGCGCACATAATGACGGGATGTACAAGTACGGAGTCACGTCAAATAAATTTTTATATAGGTGGGATCAATAAATCGTCTACTGTAACCAGAATGAGGACATATTTATCATTAAATGGCATTCGAGTAACTCATCTACGTTATTTTGATAAGCAAGTGAGAAGTAAAATTGAGAAAGGAAATGGTGAATATGTCAAAGCGACAACCACCCGACCATAGAGCAAACAACAGCCGAAGGCAACCAATGGGTCTTCAATGTAGCGAGAATTCCCGCACCCGTAGGTGTCCTTCAGCTGGCCCCTAAAATATGCATAATAGTACAGTGATAATGGACGTCATACTAAACTCCTAATTATACACAAGAAACTAAAATTTAAAATCATACAAGACTAACAAAGGCCAGAGGCTCCTGACTTGGGACAGGCGCAAAATTGCGGCGGGGTTAAACATGTTTATGAGATCTCAACCCTCCCCCTATACCTCTAGCCAATGTAGAAAAGTAAAAGAATAACAATACGCACATTTAAATTCAGTTCAAGAGAAGTCCGAGTCTGATGTCAAAAGATGTAACAAAAGAAAATAAATAAAATGACAATAATACATAAATAACAACAGACTACTAGCAGTTAACTGACATGCCAGCTCCAGACCTCAATTAAACTGATTGAAAGATTATGTCTTCATCATATGAATATCAGGTACAATCCCTCCCGTTAGGGGTTTAGTATCATACTATCATAAAATATATGAGAAGAACATAACCCGTGTCATGCCAACAACTGTTTTTTTAGAAATAAATGTGTTTAGTTCCGATGCAAAGACCCTATCAGTGAATCAATGTTAAAGCCAAAATATGCAATCTTTAATGACCTGACAACAGTATCGTAACTATATCCCCTTTTAATAAGTCTATTTAAAGGTTTTGTTAGTTTCTGAGGAGAATACTGACATTTTTGTGCTTTATAAAGAATATTTCCATAAAATTTTGGATGTGAAATACCTGAACGTATAAGATGTCTGCATGTTGAGTTATATTTACGAATTATTTCCTTATACCGGTGATAAAATTTAGTAAATGTTTTGACCAGTTTGTGATATCGAAAACCCTGGTGTAATAATTTTTCAGTAATACATAAATTTCTCTCGCTAAAATCTAATACATTGTTACATACACGAGCGAATCGTACAAGTTGAGATATATAAACACCATAAGATGGTGACAAGGGAACGTCACCATCTAAAAATGGATAATTAACAATAGGAAATGAAAAATCATCTCTTTTATCATAAATTTTTGTATTAAGCTTCCCGTTTATGATATAGATATCAAGATCGAGGAAAGGGCAGTGGTCATTATTATCATTAGCTTTATTTAAAGTAAGTTCTACAGGATAAATTTCTTTAGTATACATACTGAAGTCGTCATTATTTAGAGCCAATATATCATCCAAATATCTAAAAGTATTGTTAAATTTTTGTATCAAATGTTGTTTTGATGGGTCTTTGCTAATTTTAGTCATAAATTGTAACTCATAACAATACAAAAACAGGTCCGCAATAAGTGGTGCACAGTTAGTCCCCATTGGAATTCCAATAACTTGACGATATACGGAATCTCCAAAACGAACAAAAATGTTATCAAGTAAAAATTCAAGTGCATAAATAGTATCAAAGCATGTCCAATTGACATAGTTCTTTTGTTTATTGCTACTAAAAAATGATCTAAAAGAGTTTGAACATATGTACTCGCATTCCGACTTTTTAAATGCCCAGTTAATTAGGGATGTGAATTTTTTCTTAATAAGAATATGAGGCAAAGTGGTATATAGGGTAGAAAAATCAAAACTTTGAACAGATTCAAAATCACCAATATATGCATGCAATTTATCAAGTACTTCCAACGAGTTTTTGACACTCCAAAAGTAATTAATTCCACTATTTTCAAAGGCCTTATTTGAACAATTTATTATCAGGTTTTTAATTGTACCAAGTGTACTAGTAAGTAAAACAGACAATTTAGTAGTTGAACAATGGCTGGAAGATGAAATAAATCTATATTTGTAAGGTTTTTTGTGCAGCTTCGGAAGCCAGTACATAGTTGGGACTTTCATTGTGTTTGGTTCTGCTTGTAAAGAAGTAGCTAAAAGTTTATGTTTGTTACAGATGTCGTTTTCTGAAAATGAAGTCAGTTGGAATGTTGGTGAATTCGTGATTTCCTTTTGCAGAACCTCTATATAAAATTTACGTCAAACAATAATGATATTATTAGCAGCTTTATCAGCCGGGACAAAAACAAATTCCTTGGCTAGTTCTGTTAGTTTATTTTTGATACGCGAAATAGGGTTTTTATAGTTTTTGTTGAGGGTAAAATGTTCTTTAAAATGTTGTATTCGAATATCAACTATCTTCATTACTGAATTAAAAAAAGAGTCCAAAGATTTTTTGTCAGCTTTTTCCCGTTTTACCCATTTCAAACAGTAGGCGCGGAGGACTGCTTCAGCACAAGTGAACATTGACGCCCAAGATGAATGCAAGATTCGTGATCCGTCTTTTTGACCACCGGGAGTTTTCATGAAAGACTGGCTTCCTTGGTCTTTGTTCAGATCAGAAAAGGATATTACTCAAGACCCACATACTAAATCATGGATTTGAAAGTTGCATGCTGGAACTGTCGCGGTGTTATATCCGCAGTGCCTTACTTAACAAATATTTTGAGCGAATCGAAAATTGATGTTATTGCAATAGCTGAACATTGGCTGCGGAAATCGCAATTTCATTTTTTGAACACAGTTGATTCGAATTATCGAGCGTACGGGAAAAGTGTAGATGAGTATCATCCTGAATTGTACAACTGTAACTTTCGTGGTGGAGTTGCATTTTTAGTGTCAAAATATGGTCCTATACATCACATAATAACTCAAAGAGAGAACATTTGTTATATATCTGAAATTTTTATTCCTGATGAAGATATATTCAACGTGTCGGACCATAAACCTATAATATGAACGATGTAAATTAACGGTTACCGTAGGTCAGACAGTATAAATCAAAATCCACTTTTAACACAGTTAAGTGAAAAAGTTGCATGGACGAAGGTAATTGAACTTGATTTAATCACGGACTATTCCTTTGCTGTATCTCAAAATCTTTGGAGTGTCTGTGCACCATCCTCACCTGTAACCGCAGAAACTATTGAAACATACTACAAAAGTATTGTCGATGCAATAATGACTGCCGATCATCTATACTATTAAACGAGAAGACCTCATTTTGGGTGTCGCTTCTCTTCCTTCCACAATAAATTAATCAACACGTAAATTAATCAACACGCCTCTGTGTCCTATAGGTACAGTGCATAGTCGCATTTGTCATCCATTCATATGATTATTCAGATTGAGTTATTTTGGGAGAAAAACGAGAAAAAGGGCATCCGGATATTGTCCCGTCATTGGACAAAATTTTAAGTCAGATCATACTTCCGGTTTGCGTTTTTCTGTATACTTTGAACATACATATACTACAAATAAAGTGTATTTTCAGAATTCTATCTGCTATCATTTTCAAGTTTACTACCCACGGTGGTCACAGAGTTTATTAAATAGAGAGGGTCTGTATACTATATCAATGACCACCATGGATCGATTAGAAAACTTAGAATTGAAAGTAAATACACTTTATTTATATAGTGAATGTTCATAATATACAGATATATAAGCGCTAAAATTATTCATGTGCACTTTTGATACCTTTTCTGAAATTCTCCAGTCATTAAATCTTTTACAATATTTATTGATTACAAAAAAAAAAAAGATGTGGTATGATTGCCATGTTGACAACTCCGGCTCCACAAGAGACCAAAATGACACAGAAATTAACAACTATAGGTCATCGTACGGCCTTAAACAACGAGAAAAGATCATACCGCATACTCAGCTTTAAAAGGCACCGAAATGACAATGTAAAACAATTCAAACGAGAAAACTAGCGGCCTTATTTATGTCAGTACAAAAAATGAACGTAAAACAAATATGTAACACATAAACAAACGACAACCACTGAATTACAGTCTCCTTACGTAAATGTTCATATCATACTAAATGTATATTCATATTGAAATTGATAGAAAACCACAAATTGGGAATTTTGGAAATAAGGAGGAGGGATTAAAAAAAACATTTTCCTGTCCCCAATAACCTATGATTCATGATACTTTTGCTGAAATTCTCCAGTCATTCAATATTTCACAAAATTCTTCCAACAACATTTTACATACTTTAAACTACGCTCTGAATGCCCGCGATTTCGCGGGTGTGTTCTAGTGATACATTAACACATAAAAGCTTCGTCAAACATCTTAAACCGTATTGGACGAACACTGTAAAAGTTAATCATGCACATATGAGAAAGCGTCGTGCAGATTGGATTGCAAACGGCAAAATACACAATGGAAACAACTCTTTCTTCAGAGCATACAAGGACGCTAAAAGAGATTTCAGGACGGAATTAGAACTCGCATATCTATACTATTAAACGAGAAGACCTCATTTTGTGTGTCGCTTCTCTCCCTTCCACAATAAATCATCATGCCTCTGTGTCCTATAGGTAACATGCATAGTCGCATTTGTCATTCATTCTTACGATTATTCAGATAGAGTTATTTTTGGAGAAAAACGACAAAAAAGGAGTCTGGATATGATTCCGTCATCAGACCTAACTTTTAGTCATAGATAACACTTCCGGTTTGAACATTCACAAACACAACCAATCGCATGATAGATAACTAACATGAAAAATAAAAAAAGCCAATCAGAGCGTTCTCCATATCATGGTATTTAAATCGCAAGAATCACAACTATTATGTGTCGAAAACTCGGATAAGTCGAAGTAATTTCTCGGTCCCGGCATAATTCCCGTTTGATAGACTCTCTGTATTCTGTCTACTGTTTTCTTTGAAATGTTTACTATTTAAGTGGTCATACCAGTTGCATATATATCAAAATAAGTAAAACATGTGACACAAGTACAACCAATCGTATGATAGATAACAAAAATGAAAAATAAATAAGCCATTCAGAGCGTTCTCCATATCATGGTATTTAGATCGCAAGAATCACAACTATTATACTTCCTTAGAGAGGACAATTATTTTTCGCGTTTATCTACATGTAAACTACGATTATACTACTTTAATATATAGAGACTCTCTGTATTCTGTCAGGGACTTTCTATGTTAGTATAGAAAGTCCCTGATTCTGTCTACTGTTTTCTTTGGGGTCATACCACTTGCATAAATAAGTAAAACATGCTCAACTTCATCTTAAACTACCTCGACCAAAAACTTTAATCTGAAGCGGGACAGACGACGGACGGGCGACCGACCGAACGAACGCACGGATGCACAGACTAGAAAACATAATGCCCATAAATGGGGCATACAAATTTATTGTTGAACGGGAAAATAGTGATTTGGCAAAAATGAAAGGTAGAGATTAGAGGAAGGCATGACCTTTTTTGGGGCGTCACGATCGGGTGTTTTTAAGATCCTGATTTTGGGATTGATCCTTACGTGATCCGGGAATATATTTTTCGATTACGGGATATGAAGTTTCTTTAAATTCTGGATATCGGGATTTCATGGTTTTAAACCCGGGATTTCGGGATCAGGACCCCTCCGACCACCCCTCACATTAGCCTTAGTCGGTCTTGGTCATTTATACAAGAGTCATATCCTACCATTGGCAGTTAATAATGCTCTCTCAAAAAAAAAAGCACTGATGGATTGTCCTAGAAGCATATTTTATTAGACTAATAATGGTCTATATATAAGCAGTTACAATTATTTCATGTTTTAAACGGTGCAAATTTTTAATTTGATTTGACTTTTACCAAAAGAAGCATTGTAGCAAAGGAGAAGAATAATTGTGGTCTGAGGCCAGAAACACGAAATAATTGAATTTAACAGAAAGGAAACAATTATCGGACTTTGGAAAAAGGGAGAGAGCTTATCATACCTTTTTTGAAATTCTCCATACATAATATCTTGGACAAAAAATCAACCTACAATAGTTCACAAGCTGTACATGCCCGCGATTTCGCGAGTGTGTTCTAGTAATTGTTATATGAAAGACTGTGCTCAAAAACTCGAAGAATCTATAGACTCGGACCAGAAATACGTATGGTCAGTTCTTAAAAGTCGAAGAAAACAAAAGGTTATTTGCCGTGAACTTCGCGTGAATGGACGTACGTATACAGAAGATAATGATATATGTAAGGCTTGGGTCGCCCACTTTGTATCTATATTCAAAACTGACAGAACTTTGCTAAAAAAGAGAACAAAATATGAAACAAACAATTGCTGATATTCGAAACTGCTTTAGAGCAGTCAGTGAAAATATTACGGAGTCTGAATACGACGAAGTCTATGATGTTTGTAAAAAGGTTAAAAAATAATAAATCTACTGGTCTGGACTTTGGATAAGGTTTCATACGAACACGTGAAGTATGGTGGAAACCAACTACAAAAATATTTGTGCGCCTTATTCAATTTGATAATTCAAAACTGTTATATACCTGTTGATTGGAAATCAAGTGTTATAATTCCACTGTTCAAAGGTGGGAAAAAAGACAAAACTGACCCAAATTCATTCCAAGGTATATCGCTTACAAGCTGCTTATCTAAGATTTTCGAGAAAATACTCGTACCTCATTTAGAACCTCTTCAACAAAACTTTCCGCTTCCGACACAAATGGCTTATCAGAAATTGTTATGCAGTACACATGCATCTTTTACTATGCAGGAGGTAATAAGGCACTATATCGAACGCAACAGTAAAGTCAATGTTGTTCTGATGGACAGTATGAAAGCATTTGATTCATTGTGGCATGACGCTCTCCTAATAAAATTAAAAGAATATGGTGTTAGTGGAAACTTTTGGCTTCTGATTGATGAAATGTATCGTGACATGAATAGCTCAATCTTATTCAATAATAAACTGACGAGATGGTTTCAACTACAACGAGGAGTGTGTAAAGGAGGTGTGTTATCAGCCGTTCTTTACCTAGTTTTTATCAACAACCTACTTCTTAAATTGAATAAAACGAGTTACGGTACAGTTCTCTATGACGTAAGAGTCGCATGTTCTGTACAAGCGGATGATATAGCTCTGATGTCTCCTACAACTCAAGGAATGCAAACCCTAATAAACATTTGCCAGTTGCTTAGTGAGCGGTGGGCCTTCAAGTTTTCACCCGGTAAGAGTCATGTATTACTATATGGAAAGTGTTAAAGCAACACAATTGATAGTTTTTTTCTATATGGTTCAGAAATACAAATCGTCATATCTACTAAACATGTCGGCAATCTCTTAGAGAGTAGCTTAAATTATACGGAACAAACGATGAATGCGTGTCATATGTTACGTGCAACTACTATTTCCATTATGAACTCTGGTGTCCATCCAGCTATCTTGAATACATCTACATGTTTGCAAATTGTAAACCTATTAGCTTGTACGAGGGTAATATATGGTTGCGAACTTTGGAACACTCTTACCAAATCTGAATTACTATTGCTCGAAAGACCTCACGGACTCGTATTCAAAGCAGTACAAGGATTACCTAAAAGGTCCAGATCAGACAAGTGTACCAGCCATCTTTGATGGCTCTGCATTGAGTGCTATATTGACAAATGCAAACTTTTATTTTTCGGCAGATTATGTAGACTGAACTCAGCTCACCTACCAAAGCAGATAATGATGGCCAGACTGCTCGAGTTTAAATATACATGTGTGGACAATCAGCTTGGTTTCATTCCTGATATTTATAAACTATTTATTAAGTACAATATCTTGCAATATGTTGTAAATCTCATTGAACTCGGATCTTTTCCTTCAAAAGTTGCCTATTGTTCGTATTGAAGCTGAACAACTATGTGAAAAATGCGGTAAACTGTTTACAAACGTTTTAGAACATATACTATGCTCATGTGATTTTGTTCTTGATTACAGAAATGAAATGTGGAGAGACATTATAAACATAAACCTAATCCAGTTTAGTGTCTATATGGATAGCCTATTGTCTTTAGAATTCACAGCCACTCTTCTATCCTGTGACACTATATACGAGCTTGATGACGACGAGAGTATTGTATTCTCAAAACTTTGTGTCCAGCATGTCTACAGCACATGTAAACTTTTTTATCGATAAACTGCTGATCATTAGCGACGATCAAAATTGCTTAAATATGGTTTTTTTTTGTGTTTTGTTCTAATGTGTATATATGTTATGGCTAAAACTCTGTATACATGTAAGAGGAAATAAAGTCACTAATAATAATAATCAGCTTGTATATAGCAACTCCCCCTAGAGATTGACAACGATGTGTGAACAAAAAACAAACAGACAGAATATGTAAAATTGTTTAAAAATCAGTCAACTAACAATATGATATAATCTTAATCACTCAAACAGACAGAATATGTAAAATTGTTCAAAAACCAGTCAACTAACAATATGATATAATCTTAATCACTACTAAGACGAACAATAAGGGATATAGAAAAAAGAACATATGCATACACGAAAAAACCAGAATGCATAAATCTAGCATAGCGCACATAATGACGGGATGTACAAGTACGGAGTCACGTCAAATAAATCCCCTAAAAAACAAGCAAATAAATTAACAAGGCAAACATCTTTCCTCGTTTTGAATAAATTGGTGTAAACGGGGAAAATCTAATAAAGATTCTGGCTGTTGTGTATATTCGAATGTCACATTTTGAAAATCTATACTGCTAAAGGAAGAGACCTATTCCATTGAACTCTTCTGAAACTAAACAAAGTCGTAAACATTTTCTTAACGTATAAATGTAGTGATTTGTACTTCCTAAATTTGTCTTTGAAATGATTTGTACTTCCTAAATTTGTCTTTGAAACATCAATTTTTGAGAAACTATCTCGCTTCGTCTTATACACTTTCGCGCATGCTCAGTCGACGTACTGTCCGCCAAATTTAAAACTATGTTTCAATACTTGCCCAATTGCGGGCGACTTCGCATGCATCTTCTAGTAATTGAGAAATAAATAAAGGCGTATATAACAAAACCTATATCCAGAATAAAGAATAGACTTCAAGAACTTTCAAAGCGATTTTAGCTTATACCGGCCGTCAAAGCAGCCGTGTGGAATGTCGTAATATCATGCGGACGTTCTGAAGAGTGAAATTTTAAATTCATCTACATTCTAGTCCGTGCGCTTCACATGCGACAGCATTCTCCAAATTGACAATATCTGTTTAGAAATGTGCATAACATTGCATAAAATGACCGTCCTTACAGTGTTTTTTCGTTTGTGATTGCTATACAAAGCTGAAAGCATAAATGTTGGTAATACCTATATAACTGACAAATCTTGTCAAAAATTTGTTTGTTGTGTTACTTTGGCTAGACAGCAAGAGCAGTGTTATTTCCATCATATCTGACGGATCCACTGATGTTTCACCAACGAAAGCAGAGATAGTATATGTCCGAACCTGTAAATTTTATAATTTTATCAACACGAAGAGATATTGCCACTGTCTTTTTAAAAGTTACATGCCAGTAAAAAGACATGAACAGGGAATGAAAAATAATTTAGACAAATTTATTTGGTTATTTTTGGTGGGAGGATGTTTCATATGGAAAACCTGCTATACATATTTATTTGTGTTAAGATTATTCTTAGAGCTGATATTGAACAGATAAGTACAGCTGTAAGTAACCCGATGACAGAGAGGTTTCAAGAGCTTGACTTGGATGGAACAACATATAGCCATGGATAAAGACGGTGCCTCTGTCATGTTAGAGAATACAAGTGCAGTTGTGAAAAGAATAAAAGATAGGACTTTATATACCAGTTTATTCCACACACTGCTCTGCACATAGACATACATACATATGTTAATGCATTTTTACAATTTATATATTAAGTAATTATGCTAACCGCTAATGTCATGGCAAGAATAGAAAAGAAATAATTTCTGCTCTGCATCCGTCCTTATGTTTCATTGTTCCACAATGTAGATTAAGTGTTTTGTCAAAATAGCTACACAAGATAACCTTAAAATTGAAGGTCACCAAAATGTCAAACTTGGTGTTCATGAATGTCCGTTGTGACATGAACTTTTTTATTTGATACCTGCTTATTTCATGAATTACTGAAAATGAAATACTCCGAAATTAATAAAATAATGCATGAATGTACTCTTTCTTGTACCGTTCAAACTTGTGAAAACTTTTAAATGAATAATATCTTAACATTTGTACATGTAGATGAGAAAGTAAAACTTGAAAAAAAAATTGAGGGAAGGATTGAACTGGCATATCAAGATGCTTAAAGGGAACAAAGATCTTGCACACAATATGTTATTTTCATATTTATTATGAGAAAATAAAAGAATGGCAGGTTGGTAAACTTAATTGCATATATGAAGCAATAAATGCGAAAAGGAATACATTGAGGCACCGATTTATATGGATGAAATGCAGTTAGTAGGCTGTAGAGGTAACAAACTCTGGAGCGGATACATTTTGGACAGATATCCATGTTTTTATATGAGGCGAGCTCTGACATCCCTAGACCCAAGCTTATCTGGCAAGTCAGCCATTGGAAGTCAGAGAAGTATCGGACTAGAGTAAGGTGTTATGTTCACACAAAGTCTTGGATTATAGATGTGTAAATGGTTTTCTGTTTTATAGTTGTGATGATTTCAAAGGTATTGTCAGAGGAGTATTGGACATGATTTTTACATAAATGTTATGCATTTTCTTCTTGATGTTATCTAAAAAACAGGGAAATGAATTTAAAAAAAGGCAGTTTGTGTCAGTTGTTTGCTTGTTTTGTTCTGTTCTGACTTTTTGTGAGTTATGTACAAGGTATATTGTACACTAAAGCATTTTTTTTTCTAGATGAATTGTATCTTAAACAATTGAAGCATTTCGCAAATACAAAACTCGTGTTTTTTCTGAAATAAAAATAAATATTATTAACATTACACTTGTGTCCAACAGTGGTGGATCCAGAAGTTATCAAACGTAAATACATTTTAATATAGGATGTCAATAAAAAGGAGGGTCATTTTTATATAAAATCTCGCAAAATTATGACCCATATTTTTGGCACATCCCCGTATACCCAATAATAGGAAGTTGACCCCCCGTGAATTTTATTTGTTTATGGACATGCCAATTCGACTGACAACAAATCTGCCCATCTCTTTACCAATCCTTCACAACAATTGAACGAAATGAGTATCCATCTTTGATGACGAACCAGGCTGCCAATTACTTTAAACAATTCAATGTCCTTATAACATATTCCACAAACACACTTCTGTTTCGGTGTAAAATATTAAATCTCAATCGCAATCTTTTCGCAGCCTTTGTTTGTCTAATAAGATCAGCAGATTTGAAAGTTGTCACTCGTGGAAATTCGTTTCGATAAATACTATCAGTCAAAATGTATCACTGTGGTCTAAAATCAAGTTCTTGCCTAGTCCAATCGTGTCTATAGCATGACATGTCATGTCCAAGAAATCCTGAGTGGAAACAAATAAAGCCAACAGTAGTTTACCGCTGTTCAAAACTTATAAATCCCTGGACAAAAAAAAAATCGGGGTAACAAACTAAAACTGAGGGAAACGCATTAAATATAAGAGAACAACGACACAACAATGAAATGTAACACACACACACACACAAAGAAACGGACTAATCCTATGAGAATAAAAAATGTAACATCAAAACCAAATACATGAATTTGGGATAGATAACTTAAAGTACCGTGACACGTCTTATAGTAATGTGAATTCACACTCAAAAATAAGAGAAAACAAACGACACAACGTTAACATGTAACACAAACAGAAACGAACTATATAATATGATAATGGTCATATTCCTGACTTGGTACAGGACATGTTTAAAGGAATTTGTGGCATGCCAAACCTCCCTCTTTTATGGCCATATGAAATATAACATTAAAATGACAACACAACATTACAGGACTACAATATATAAAAATAGAACACAATTGACAAAGAAACACACGAATAATAGCTAACAGAAGGCAACAAGTTAGAATTTTTTAATACGCCAGAAGTGCGTTTTGTCCACACAAGACTTACTAGTGACGCCCAGATACAAAAGTTTGAAACCCGAAACAAGTACAAAGTTGAACAGCATCGAGGACCAAAAGTTCAAAAAAGTTCTGCCAAAAACGGCCAGGGTTTTCTGTTAGGTATCAGAACATCCCTATTATTTAGAATAATTTATACTTTAACAAACAGTAAATTTTATATAATGACTATACAAAAGATGTACATGATAAAACTGAAGTATTAGCTATACTCATATGCGGTAAAGCTAAGCGAAAGGTATTGCGACGTAATCACTCAAACAAACTTTATTAGATTAACTCTTTAAGGAACGATCGTTTTCATTGGTCAATTCAAACCTTCGACCTCGCACCTGCGAAAATAGAACACGCGTACTATAACGTTGAATGGACTGATCAATATTCACGTAGCTGGTCAAGGTCGTTTAAAGCTTCCATCGTCGTATTTGCGTACAAAAAGTCATGATTTGTGTTCTTGAGTATGCAATCACAATTCTAGCTTTTATAAATGTAGGTTTTATAATTTTCTGCAATTGATAGTAAAATTTTAAACTTTAAAATCTTAACCGTTTTCACATCGAAATATTTAATTCAAATTTGTCCTCTGGATCAAGGGACGACATCAAAAGTTCAATGAAAAATTAAAAAAAAACTCAATCCACATATTTTTTTAATTGACCCCCCCCCCCCTTCCCCCCAAATTGATGATCCTGCCTTTTTTCACTCAATGGACTCGATGAATTAGCGTTGTACTTGAAAAATGAAACCGTACTTTTCTACAAACACTTTTCATATTCTTTGACAAGTTTTAGATATTTCGACATAGGATGGTGATTTTTTTTCTGATTCCGTTTACTTGAGAAAAAAATCCCAAAATTGTAAGTAAATTCTTAACATGTAACCATGCAACCATGCTTTGTTAAAAAAAAAACGGAGATGGCAAACCATGGCACAGGGGAATTAAATGTAGTTAATAAACTCCAGCGATATACTTCATGAGGTTTTGCTATTCTCGGTTGAAAAACGAACGTAAATTGTATATTGTAAATATGTACATGTAAATAGAAACAATCAGTTTTTTAAAAAAGTGTTTATTCATAAAATGTTTTGATAAAAAGTTGAGTTTCTTCTTGTAGATAGATAGATAGTTTATTCTCATAAAGCCATGCAAGTACAAAGGTTACATGCATTTAGTCATCCTTAATTTCTTGATATTTTGTTTATCATTTTATCATACATGTTTCGTTTTGTATTTCATGTTCAATACGAATACTTACTACATGTACTTGAGCGAATAGTTCAACAATGGTATGCAGCTCTATTCTTACAGTATAAAATTAAAAATTAAATGTTCATCCATTTAAAATCGAAAACAGTACATTTATATTTAAAAAAGAAGATGTGGTATGATTGCCCTTCTGTCCGGTGGGCGTCCGTTTTTTTACGGATGTGTTTTTAAAAAGTGACAAATCTTAACTGCGGGATAATACCTAAATTGTATACTATAAAGACATATATAAAAAGAAGATGTTGTATGATTGCCAATGAGACAACTCTCCACAAGAGACTAAAATAACACAGAAATTAACAACTATAGATCACCATACGGCTTTCAATAATGAGCAAATCCCATACCGCAAAGTCAGCCATAAAAGGCCCCGAAATGACAATGTAAAACAATTCAAACGAAAATTGTTCCTTATAAACTACGACATTTCTCGCAAGTATTAATTTATTATTTTGTTCAACACATGCAAAAGAAATAATCTTCGCCGATGTAACATTTCAATTTATTACAACAACATGCCTTCACTGAATTCATTCAGGTGCACAAATGAAACGATTAAAGTTATTTTGTTTCTATTTTGTGGGACAATTTCCTCCGTTTATGGTACGCTTAGCTACTGTGTGTATGTTTTATAGCATGAAAATAATAAAAGAGGAATGTCAGTGCAACCCATCATTAATTATTGTAACGGATCAGTATTATCACTATTATTACTATTATGAGATACTTATTATAAGTGACTACGACACTGTTAGGATTATAACCTTAGTCCTATCGTCAGTATGAAAGAAATTAAAAGTGGTTCATATATTCATCCGTATAAAAGCGGCACATGCATTTTATTTTATCCTTATATTTCTCATTATGCGGTACACTATAATTGAGTTGCTGCTTGCATAAAGAACTTAGAATATTACTTAATACAAAATATCAGTATAATATTTCGACCCCACTATTTGAAGTTAACAAAAGATTTATTTAATTCTTTTGACCAAAGGTTTGTAAACTAAACAAATCCTTGTTTTAACGTTCGTAGTAACATGGTACATTCCATTGTCGGTCACCTGTGTCAATTCACGTGCACACTACATTGTTGTTGTATTTGAATCTTTCGGCCAATGAAATGAGACGTTACAAGTTGTTTGTTTATGATACGCCAGAATGTTATCAATGAACTTTCAAATGCTAAACTTCACTGCATTTCAGTATAATTACAGGAAACAACCGAAATACATTACATAACTCTACAAAATGCAACACATTCTAATAAGTTTAAACCTCAACGCCAAGTGACGTCATATTAGAAATAACAGATGTTTTTGTCGTTGTCACAGATAACCTGCAAAAGTTAAACATGTATGTAGTTTATTTTTTCATTAGAAGTGGACAACGAATTTATCATATGGCATGTAATTTAAGCGATATACATTAAATATTAAATAAATCAATTTTTAATTATGACTTTAAACTTTCGTTTCCATTCGCTGGGACGCATTTGACGGTTAACGGTCTGCTTAAGTATGTGAACAGTATTTCAGTAAATGATATTAATATTCGTCCTTTTAAAAATATTAGATAGGCCCGAGAGGAATCTTTCTATATTGCAAGCATAGTACCTGACTATGATACAGTGGCATTTTCTGCGGCCACTACAAAATCTTGATGTGACTCTGTTGAGGATATCAATATCTCGGGCGATATTCCATCAATCATGCCAACCACATTGGGCATCTCTGTTCATTTTCCTCTGCCACTCTTGTCTAGTTGTACACCGAACGTTTAAGGGCACAAATCACCCACAAAATAATCCAAATTACGATGTCCTGGATAAAAGCGGTCGAATCTCCGGTTATTATCCAATATGCACATGGTCGCCGAATAACGACGGCGTAAACATTTACGATAAATTCGTCTGCATCAGTGTTTATCTAAAGTTCTACGTCTTATAAATTAAAAAAAAATGAGTGGTTTTCTGGCAATGGTCAAGTACTGCCGAAAAGAAAAGTACTAATCATCATCAGTTTTAAACAGTGGAAATGGAATACTGTAAGCGATTTATATCTCGTATAAGTAATTAAAATTACCATAAAAAGTATGTTTTTTGTTCGGTCATTGTATTTGTTTATCAATCAGACATACCTTTTTGCCAACGTGTATATTAAATGTTGGTTACATGATATCGTGCGATTGTTAAGCACACATATGTATCATATAACCTTCGATTACAAGCAATGGCCGGGAGTATGCTTATAGAAATCTTAGATAAGGTGAAACTAATAGTCGAGGGTTACAGTAGATTTGTCAATAACTGGGGAGCAACTTTAACAGAAGTAAAGGACAAATGTGCTTTCTTATATGACGTGATTATTTCGCTTTGTAAACATCAGCGTGATAAAATTCTCCATATATCTATACTTAGCGCAGACTCAGAGATATTTCCACATGTATTGGAACCTATTTGCAAACCTTTTGCCGTTTTATTGTTTTAAAAGTTGCAGTTAAAAAAACACAAAATAACTTTTATTTGTTATTCGGATGCCATATAAAAAGAAGTAATGCACAAGACCTCGAAGAAATCAACAAAATGAAAATAAAATAAAATTCCGCAAAAGTTTTAATGTTTTTGACGCATGTAAGTCATTTCAAAACGTGACGTCATACAAATGAAAACGTTACAGTTGAACGTTTTTGTTACGTCCTGTATGAAATCTTTCATAAAGATTTAACAAGGAATATAGTAGGAAAATTGCTTTAAATTCCTACCAAAAAAGAGTGAGATTCTCAGTTGGAAAGCAAGTCCTTGGAAACGTCCGTTTTCGTCAAGCTCAATCAGCAACAATCGCAAGGGGAATTAATTAGGTAGCACTACAGTCGTCCGTAACGTCAAAAAGTCTGCCAAATCAATCGGTTAGAAGATTGACGTTTAAAGCATTTTTTTTCAACTTGTCATACTTTTATTATAATTGAATTTTAAAATTTGTAGGTTTTTCGACCAATATAGTTTCAATAGTACATACAAACATTATCAAAAATAGATTGTAATTGCCATTTCTTTATCCTTCTCGTTCAAAACAAAATCAGCCATCTTTTTTGTTCGCCGAAAACATCGATTTTCCATAACTTGACTTTTGCGTATCCAAATACGGAAACGAACGGTAATAATCTTAAATGAAATCGGGTTTCCTATTTCATATTTCTACAAAATTTTGAAGCCATAATTTTTTACTGTTATACATCAATTTTAGTGACCACCAGTCATGTCAATTGTATCTGGTTTTGGCTGCGTTTCTACTTCATACAGTTGAGTAAAATTTCTTTTCATTGTACCTGTTTCCAAAGTGCTCTTAAATACTGATTTTATTATAGATATGAATAAAATTTTGAATAAGAATAGTTGTTTTTCACAATTCCATACGATACCTCCGTTTTAAAATAATTAAAACTCTTTTCCTTTTGATCCCCTACACAAATTGACGGTGACATTGTTTTCTTTTTCTGCATAACGTCATATAACTCTAACAAAATATGTGTCGGGGTCATGTGCATAGTTGGAAAAGTGAAACACAAACAAAGTTGAGAGGGGGTGGGAGGGGTCCTCTCCCGAAATCCCGGGCTTAAAAACACGAAATCTCGAGGTCTCGAAATTCGAAAACAAGAATTCCCGGATCCCGAAAGGGTCAAACCCAAAATCCCGATCTTAAAAACACCCGATCCCGGAGTCTCGATAAAGGTCCTATCCCCCTCGAAGTTGCTCTTTGTTTTATTGCTTTTGCAACTATAACTACGTCTTAGAAAAAATATTGTATATTCCTACTAGAAATATGCAAATTAGCAAGAATAATTTTGTAGGAAAATAAAACCCCTACTAGAAAACCTGGTAGGAATTTTTCAAAATTCCACCCAGAAAAAATATTTTCTGGTAGGAATCTAAAAATACACCAAATGTAAGTGTGTATTCACAAATACACAACTGGGTCAAGGATTTAATTTTGAATCTCAACAACAAAGAACAAAGGAAATTTATGGAATATATATAAATTCATTTTTAATAGAATGAATGAACAAGGAAACTGCAATAAATGCAAGCTAGAAATTGTGTTATTCATAAAGATGTAGATATGATTTAACAAACGATGAGTTAGATTATGCACTATTGTTAAATTAAGTGATTACTAAATATGTTCTTGCAGGCAGATAAAAAATTCATCTCGAATGTATAAGAATTACCTTCAGTCTTCATAAGCCATATTTTCCGTTATATTTCTATATTGTAGTTGTGTGACCCTTGCTTGCAGCATTGTGTTCCAACACAACTTTTCATTCTTTCCCCTCCAACTTTTGAATTTGTGAACTGAATATTGCTTGCGTTCAACACTTCAAAATGTGTGTTATGAGCAAACAAGAATCCAGTTTTAGATAACTTCCATGTAGAAATATTTTCTGGTAGGAAATTATAAATTAATTCTGTTGGGAATCTTGAACATGTAGTAGCAAAATAAATAATCAAATCAGATTTTCTAAACAGAAAAGTATCCATACAGACTTATAGAATTCAACCTAGGTTGTAGGATTTTGGTAGTAGGAATAATAAAAAATTCATTCAGAGTTTTGCTCATTTTCCATTTCCGCCTACTTTCTATATAGAATCTTGGGACTCTGAGCACGTAGATTGCTACTTCAATCCCACCAGTGTCTAGGTGGAATCCTACTACTTATTTCGTACGGGGTGAGCCATAGAAATTCGTTTGATATTGTATAAATTAAAACAGATTTTTGAGGTAGATTTTGTTTCATTTTTTATTCTATTGCATTATTTGCATATTTACTAATTCCAGCAAGTCAACATGGCGGCGCCTTAGTAACGAAATGTCAACTTAGGATTTGACGGAAGCTTACGAGAAAATCATGTAAATTAAAAATGGCAAATGTTGGGTTTGAGAATTAGAAGAATTAAACAGTTTTTTTTTTCTAGCGGTTATTCACGAAATAAACCTAGCAAGCTACGGTTTTTTAAGATATTTGAATTTATCTAACAGGGAGTAAAACAAATCAGCCACAGACACGTTGTGAGAAACGTTTTTGAATGCTAGAGAAGTTTTCTTGTTATACCAAACCATATGTTTTTCAAAACATGGCAAACTTTTTGTTCATCCGGCATATGGTTACTCTAAATAATCTTTTGATTAGTTTAACTATTTAATTTCAGATCGTATCTACCCGTTTTGCAATTGCTGTATCACCCCTTGCATCTATTCCACTAGCCGCGTCTTATCATGTGTGTTGGTAAAGTTTTGTGATCTTACAAGGCTATTCGGCTGTATTTTTGTTTGTTTGTGAGAATAACATTCACCATTTGCTTTACCCAATTCTGAACATGTTTTTTTAACAAAGTGTCCGGGGTTATCGTCAGTAGCGAACAAAACGCTAAATTTGCAATAAATTTTCTTTTGAAGTTGAATAGACAATGTATGGGAAATAGTTCAGCCACGGTTATGAGAAGCATCTTTTTAACCCGTCCATTTCACGTTTATGAAAAGGAAAAGAACAAGGTAGATTCCAGTTTTCATTTAGAATGCTATACATTTGAGCACTAGGTACAGATGTGGAAATAAAGTTAGCAATATCCTTAGATTCAGCAAGTGTGCTTTTCTAAAAAAAATTATATAAGATAGGGTGAAAAAATATTTTTCTTCATATCAAGCTAACAAAAAACGTCGTTTTAATCATAAAACCAACAAAATAATAAAATATAGAGATACCTTCCTTTGATTGTCTTAATTAATTCCTTTGATCCTCTAATTATCAAGTTACATTGTACCCTCAGGCCAATGTAATTATGCCATATGTATTTTTAAAGGAGTGTAGCGACAACGCGTCACCCTATTCAGTGCTAGATATAGATAACATTAATTATCCCTACTTTTCTGATTTGGTACCGTTATTATATTCCCCAGAATTTGAAATTATTGAAACATCAGACACTGCTTCTTCTGTCTTTTTTTTTTGTCATCTCAGTACCAGAATCTATGACAAACGAGACGATTTAAATTTTGAAATTATTAATCCCCCACCTTAGTAGCAATAAACCACTTATTCGGTATTAAAGAGCTTGGGGGTGCTACTCAAGACTCAGTAAAATTCACTGAAAGTTGTTGAGTCTTGGTATGACAAAAAAAACATTTTCTTACTTGACAAAGTTCATCGGAAAACATCAAGTCCTTGTTAATGAAATATTCTGCATCACCTTAACGCATTATACACGATGGTTTTGAAGTATACTACATGTAAATGTGTAAGGAAGTTGTTTATTTAACGTGATCTACTATTCTTTTATTTTGTCTTTTGGAATATAACTTTTACGGTTTACTCTTTTTCTCGTAATATCCATTTGACGTGGCTACGTACTTGTACATCCCATCTTTGTATTTTAGTCTTTCATTTATATACCCCACGCAATTTATTGTGTCGTGTGTTATGTTTTTGTCCCGTCCGTCTGACAGTCCTGTTCTGTCATCGCAACTTCTCTGAAACCACACAACAAAATTTCATGAAACTTTGCATGTAATATGTGCAGATCGAAAGGAAATTATGATTCATATTTTTCTAGCAGTGATATATGCCCCTTTGAACTTAAGAATGTTCACTTAAATATACTACTGCAACAGTTTGCAATCGCAACTTCCCTGAAACCCAATAAAATAATTTTAAGAAGGAGAGACGAAGTATACCAGAGAGACAATTAACTTTGTAGTTAATGAGGACATACTATGTTAATGTGCATAATCAGAAGAACATTTTTAACCGGATTTTTGTGTCAAAAATGTCGGTTATTGATTTGGGGATGTACGGCGGGCGGGCGGGCGGCAACCAAATGTTGTCCGTGCATTTACTCATGAAGCGTTCAACCAAACCTTTTAAAATTTTGATATGTTGTTACTGAAAACAAAATGGAGGTCAAGTTCAATAATGACGATTTTGACTTTTACCGTTCAGGAGTTACGGTTCTTGAAAGTTTAAGAAATGTTGTTTCCGTGCATTTACTGATGAACCGTTCAACCAAACCTTTTAAAATTTCCTATTAGGAGTTTTGGTCCTTGTAATATTGACAAATACCAGAACACAAGTAAATGTTGAAGAATCCGGTTTACTGTCATTTTGACAGCTCTTGTTATCAGTTGATTTTGGGGAGTTATGAGTCTGAACTTAGGAATCTTGTGACATGATGTTTGTCCAGTGACAATTTGGGATATGTGAGCAAGCTCAGACAATTATTAAGTTGGCTATTTACCTTTTCTGTGTTTCTTTGTTACACATAAGGTGGCTCTGTACTTATAATACACCCCATCACTGTGCTATGATAAAAGTTTCTCGTGTTTCATATTTGCTAAATGTGCTTTGTCTATATATCTTTTTGTGATTCTTTGTTACATATTTTTTTTTTGTATAGGTAGTAAGATAAAATAATGTTGACTGCTGTATCCCAATTTTTGTCATTTTTAGCTCACCTGGCCCAAAGGGCCAAGTGAGCTTTTCTCATCACTTGGCGTCCGTCGTCGTTAACTTTTACAAAAATCTTCTCCTCTGAAACTACTGGGCCAAATTAAACTAAACTTTGCCACAATCATCATTGGGGTATCTAGTTTAAAAAATGTGTGGCGTGACCCAGTCAACCAACCAAGATGGCCGCCATGGCTAAAAATAGAACATAGGGGTAAAATGCAGTTTTTTGTTTATAACTCAGATGAATCCGACAACCCGTTGTTGGGTTGCTGCCCCTGAATTGGTAATTTTAGGGAATTTTTGCTGTTTTTGGTTATTATCTTGAATGTTATTATAGATAGAGATAAACTGTAAACAGCAATAATGTTCAGCAAAGTAAGATTTACAAATAAGTCAACATGACCAAAATGGTCAGTTGACCCCTTAAGGAGTTATTGACCTTTATAGTCAATTTTTAACAATTTTCGGAAAGATTAGTAATCTTTTTTCAAAAATCTTCTCCTCTGAAACTACTGGGCCAAATTAATCCAAACTTGGCCACAATCATCATTTGGGGTATCTTGTTTAAAAAATGTGTGGCGTGACCGGGCCAACCAACCAAGATGGCCGCCATCGCTAAAAATTGAACATAGGGGTAAAATGCGGTTTTTGGCTTATAACTCAAAAACCAAAGCATTTAGAGCAAATCTGACTGGGGTAAAATTGTTTACGATCAAAGAGTAAAGTCCTTTCACTGAAACAAAATGAGGACATGTCTAAATAAAAAAAAATATTGTTTTGAAATCTTGTTTGTTTATTTTATTATAAAAAATGGAACTGCAAAAAATATTTCATATTCTGACTGAATAGTTTACTCTTTTCAAGAGGTACGGTTTTCTTTGTTATAGTTTAATTGCAATACATGAATGTGCAAACAATTTCACTGATATACCTTTGTGGTGTACATAATATTATGCTTATATTTACAAATTTATCAAATAAACACCTTTTCTGTTAAAGTTTTAGTTTTTTGTTCTCACTGCTTGCTGTGTACAATTATTCAGTCCACTATATAAGAGTCAAGTCAATAAATTATTTCATTCACTAAAATATTCCTGGAATTCTTAGACAAAACATGTTTGCATTACGTTCTTCGAAGATCTTCCTCCGTTCATCTTTATTGGACGGAGCGATTCAAATGAGAAAAACAAAGCAAGTTTATTCGGACAACAACATAATAATATTGTTTTCATTCTTTCCTTCTTTCAGTTGATTATTACATTGTTGCATTTACATGATCAAGTACTTGTGCATCTGTGATCGTGATGATTTGACTCCTTTTTGATTATAGTCATTATGTTGAAATTTACTCTTTCTTATGAAGGAAAAAAACACATTTTATTTTTAATTAAAAAAATAAAAGTCGAACTATGGAGAAAAATATCAACTTTAAGTTTTCTGTTCATTATTGGTCTGTTGCATGATGACCATGAAAACTGAAATGTCTGACCTACAAATACAGAAAACTCAAAATTATCAGTGAAGAGATCTAGAAATACAACAATAAAATTGCTATTTTATCATGTTTATGAACATTTAGATAAACTTTCATTTGAATATTCATTATGAATAACATATAACCGGTCGTTGCAGTCTTTTGGAGTTTACCAAATGCTCAATATATTCAAACGTTGTGCTATTATGAAAAGCACTGTCGGGTATACAGTGATTTGTTTTTGTTAAATTGAGGGGCTCTCATGTCTAAATCATTTTATTTTCTATATATAACCATTTGCGCTCACAATCCGCCTTCGAAAAAAGCATATATGTAAAGGTACTTTTTTCCTGTTGAACTAATAGGAGAAATAAAGGTAATATCGGAAAAAAAGAACTAAATTACAGAAATCGATTAAATTTTACAATAGTTTAGTTTAAGTACAGCGTATTTGAAAATGATAATAAAAAATATAGGTCACCAATGAGTTAAAATAAGATATTACAATTCTAATGCCAAAACATGGCATTTTTGCACCGAACGGAGATAATTTGGAGCTTTTTCAATGATATATACGTTTTAAAAGTCATCTGGGGCCAAAAGAAATTGATTGTTTTGAATGAGTTTTGTATCAAACGATAAAGTAACAACTAATAAAGTTAAAGATAAAATTAGTTATGAAAAAAAAAATATTGAAGAAAAGTCTTATTGGCAATCTATGAATTACATATTACCAGTTGTTGTTTTGGTTCCTTATTGCAGTCTTTTGAGTGTTTACAATATGTTCAAATGTTGTGCTTTTATTAAAACCACTGTCGGGTAAAGTGTTTGCTCATTGTCAAAGGCTGTACAGTGAACTATTTTTGTTAAATTAAGGGGGATAGCAGGTCTAAATATTTTTAATCATAGGTTTGAACTTGGGATAATACGGGAGAAAAGGTTTGTTGAGGACTTTCCAACAAAAACATTTAGAAAAAAGATTTATCTTCGTGCTTGTTGACTTGTTCTGTTGGGATTGTCTTTTCTTTTATCACAGTATATTATTACTCTCTTTCCTTTGATATACTGTTTTACATCTGTGTTTGGCAACTCTTGTACGACTCTTGAGTCCTCTACAAATAAAAGGTTTCCTTTTGCACATATTATTGCATTCATGTTTCTCTTCTTCAAGACCTATATAGTCATACCCCGTGACACCCCTCATTATTAGGGCCCCACATTTAGGCGGGTCGCCCTATAGTGATCAGTCTGTCCGTCCGTCCGTAACACTAACTTTGTGTCCGCTCCATATCTAGAGAACCATTATGATTTCATATTTTATACTTTACATGTTTATTAACCACCACCAGAGGGCGTGTCATGATGTATGTACAACTTCCTAGGTCAAAGGTCAAGGTAAAAAAACTTTGGTTTCAGTTGACAACCCTGTGTCCTGTGGTGAAGATTGTGTCCGCTCTATATCTTGAGAACCGTTATGATTTCAAAGTTTATACTTGACATCCATTTTAACCACCACCAGAGGGCGTGTCATGATGTATGTACAACTTCCTAGGTCAAAGGTCAAGGTAAAAAAAAACTTTGGTTTCAGTTGACAACCCCGTGTCCTGTGGTGAAGATCGTGTCCGCTCTATATCTTGAGAACCGTTATGATTTCAAATATTATACTTGACATCCATTTTAACCAACACCAGAGGGTGTGTCATGATGTATGTACAACTTCCTAGGTCAAAGGTATGTCTGTCTGGTGGTCTGTCCGTCGCTAACAAATTTGACCCACACTATATTTTGAGAGGACAGCTGTTATTATTCCATATTTTATACCTGACAAAAATTTTCAACTGTTATATATATTAACCAACACCAGAGAATGTGTCATAATGTATGCATCCTAGGTCAAAGGTCAGTCCGTCGGTCTGTCCATCCGTTCGTTGTTCTTAACAAATTGTGTCCGCTCTACCTCTCGAGAACGTTAATATTTCATACTTTATACTTGACCGTCTGTCTGTCGGTTTGTACATGACACCAGAGTGTGTGTTACCAGAGTGTGTGTCAAAGGTCCGTCCGTCGGTCTGTCCATCCGTTTGTTGTTCTTAACAAATTGTGTCCGCTCTACCTCTCGAGAACCGTTAATATTTCATACTTTATACTTGACCGTCTGTCTGTCGGTTTGTACATGACACAAGAGTGTGTGTGACACCAGAGTGTGTGTCGATGTGTCATGATACCCCAAAAATGGATGTGGAGTATCATAAACAATCAAATTGAATGAAAATAATGCTTCATATCAGATTATCCATACAATTTATTTACCCCACGTTATTGACAGCGGGGTCCACAGAGATGGCTCCCATCTCAATGGTATCTAGTTTCTCTCAAGGAGCCTTTGAATAGGCTAACCCCTCTGTTTTTTTACCATTTTTTCAAATTTGAGCTCTAGTTTCAAATTATTGAACATAGGGCCCTTCGATAACTGACGCAAAAGAAGAGCCTGTTTCTCTTCTTTAAGAAGTGTATAGTCATGCCCGTGACACACCTTATTATTTTTCTCTAGAAGCCCTGGAATAGGCGGAGCCGACCCCCTGTTTGTTTACCATTTTTTTTATTTTGAGCTCTAGTTTCTGATTTTTGAGAATAGTGCCTTTCGATACCTGGCGCAAAAGAAGCGTCTGTTTCTCCTCTTCAAGACGTATATAGTCATACTCCGTGACACCCCACATTATTTTTGTCTAGAAGCCCAAGAATGGACCCAACCCCATGCCACTATACAAATCCTTGCTGTGGTACTGAATATTACACTAAAACGAGATGTGACTTGTTTTATCAATGGATGGGATAAAAACTATTTCCAGATAGAGTTGAAATTGCAATATTTTCACGGATTTTCTGCCTTTTAAAGATTTTTTGATTTAACGATCGTTGTTATTCTTTTTTTTTTTTGTTTTTGTTTCTCGATATATCGCCTTATTGTTCGCTGGCTTATTATTTGCTAGTTATTGTTTGCTAGTTTTAGCTTGGTTCTATATTTAATGTTTATGTAGCCTTTCAAATTTATGAATACACTTCTATGTAACCATCATTTTGTTAGCTCACCTGTCTCGAAGGGACAAGTGAGCTTATACCATCACTTGGCGTCCGTCGTCGTCCGTCGTCTGTTGTCGTAAACTATTTCAAGAATCTTCTCCTCTGAAACTACTGGGCCAAATACTTTCAAACTTTAACTGAATGTTCCTTAGGGTATCTAATTTATAAATTGTATCCGAAGTTTTGATCTATCAACAAACATGGTCGCCATTGCTAAAAATAGAACATAGGGGTCAAATGCAGTTTTTGGCTTATAACTCAAAAACCAAAGCATTTAGAGCAAATCTGACATGAGGTAATATTGTTAATCAGGTCAAGATCTATCTGCCCTGAAATTTTCAGATGAATCAGATAACCCGTTGTTGGGTTGCTGCCCCTGAATTAGTAATTTTAAGGAAATTTTGCTGTTTTTGGTTATTATCTTGAATATTATTATAGAGATAATCTGTAAACAGGAATAATGTTCAGCAAAGTAAGATTTACAAATAAGTCAACATGACGGAAATGGTCAGTTGACCCCTTTAGGAGTTATTGCCCTTTATAGTCAATTTTTAACCATTTTTCGTAAATCTTAGTAATCTTTTACAAAAATCTTCTCCTCTGAAACTACTAGGCCAAATACTTCCAAACTTTAATTGAATGTTCCTTAGGGTATCTAGTTTGTAAATTGTATCCGAAGTTATGATCTATCAACAAACATGGTCGCCATTGCTAAAAATAGAACATAGGGGTCAAATGCAGTTTTTGGCTTATAACTCAAAAACCAAAGCATTTAGAGCAAATCTGACGTTGGGATAATATTGTTTATCAGGTCAAGATCTATCTGTTGTTGGGTTGCTGCCCCTGAATTGATAATTTTAAGGAAATTTTGCTGTTTTTGTTTATTATCTTGAATATAACTATAGATAGAAACTAGATTTGCCATTGCAAGCAATAGCGGATGGCACCCTTTCCCTATTGCCAGGCCAGCGGCAGCCATTTAGAAAATTTTTGCTGTTTCCATGGCAACGGCGGCCATTTTGAAAATTCGAAACTCAAAAGTTAAGTCTACATAAGCTAGGCAAAATTTGTTATAAGTTTCATTAAATTTAAAGCATTTTGAAGTTTTTCATAATTTTGCTGTTACTATGGTAACGGCGGCCATTTTGAATATTCCAAAGTCAACCCCCGCTGCAATGTTTTCCCTCCATAATCATATATACCATCATATACCATTTAATGTCTCTAGAATAAATTTAACATTGATGTTCTGGAATGTTCTGTGAAAATTCAAAGTTTTGACCTTTTTGCATTGTTTTCATGGTAACAACAGATATTTTGGAAATTCCAACGCCAAATTCCACATCTTCCAATGTTGCTCGTCGTTACCGTGAAGTTTCATGAAGTTTGGAGCATTTTGAGATTTTTGAAATTTTTGGAGTAGTTTCCATGGCAACATAGTAGTTCCAATGAGTGCCAAAATCATCCAAAAGTAGTATTTACTGGGCACATACATTGTATTAAATAATAATGATTCTAAGTGTAAGCATGTCCAAATAATTCACCAAAACAAAAAACAAGATTTTTTCACATTTTTTCCGTTTCCATGGTAACGGCAGCCATCTTGCACATTCCAAAGTCAGGTGCACAACTTTACATGGTGGTCAACATTATAGCATAGTTCCACCAAGTTTGGTCTATATAATTCTGAGAAAAAGCTTGGACAAAAAAGTATGGAAGAATAAAAATAAAAATCATAAGAAAAAAAGAAACGAACAATAACAAAATGTCACCCCAACTCCGTTGAGGGTGCCATAATAAACTGTAAACAGCAATAATGTTCAGCAAAGTAAGATCTCAATTAAGTCAAATTTACCAAAATTGTCAAACTTAAGGAGTTATTTCCCTTTAAAGACTTTTTTCACAATTTGTTCCATCATGTTGACTTACTTTAAAAATCTTCTCCTTTGAAACTGCTGTATCAATTTCAGCCAAACTTAGGCTAAATGAGTTTCAGAGTATCTAGTATAAATTTTATATTTTATTTCCTTGTATGTCAAGAAACATAGCTCCTATGGCTAAAATAGAACATAGGAGAAAATGATTATTTTTTTTTGGCTTTTGAAGAAAATAGGACGATCCAAAAAACATTTAAATAAATTGAAAAGCCAAAATAATCATTGATGAGAGATTTAACCAAAAGAATTAAAGTGAGCGATTCAGGCTCTTGAGAGCCTCTTGTTTAAGATTAAGTTTATTGCATTTAAATTTGTGAAAGTTTTCTAATGCATATTTGAAAACATAATTATATGGTCCAAATACTCATATGGTCCGACCCGCTTATAATCAACGAATATATATTCATATTGTCCGACCATACGCGTATGGTTCAAATGGTCCACTACTATATGCAGCTTTTCTAGTAACGAAAACATCTGCCCTCGTTGCAATTTTGAGATCATGTGCATACAATCAAGCCAGTGGCTTACTAAAATTTTATTTTATTATTAAGATAAATAAACGTATGCCACAATTAATGGATTTGAGCGGCGCAGATCTATGATGACAATACGTATAGTCCAGACTTGACAAATGAGATATATTCTTTTTAAAAGAATAATTAGAAACCGAAAGTATAACAAACGTGTAACGATTCCAGTCATATCACATTAGGAGGGAAGAAATTAGATAAAGAACTACAAAATTTTGAAACAAAATTCAAAGAAAATAGACTAAATATCATTAGTGGTTTTGTTAAAAATGGCACATTAAACAAAATGCATGAGCCAATTTTTATTTTAGAAACTGAACGAACATCAAATGCAGTTATTGCAAATAAGACAAAAGCAGAAATTGCATGTGCTATTTAAGTGGAACCTCAGCGCTTCCGAGGACACAGAAATGATCGATAGATGGAAATAATGAATGCAAAAAAAAATCATGATTTGTCGGAAATTTTAAATGTAATTTATGATTCTTAAGCGTCTCAGTCCTTTGAAGTTTTATGTGAAAAATTTGATACCTGCTTTAACTATTTATATTATATGTATATTTAATATTCATTTATAACTCTTTTTTCTCTATGTATGTATGTAATAATTATATTACATGTATGTTTCATTATAAAACTACATTCTGATTGGCTAACGGCACATCACGTGTTTTTCCTCAAGCAATTGCATCACTCAATAAAACTTATCATTCATGATAACACGTGGTCCCACAATAAAGTGCACAGGTGAAATAAATAATAAAAAAAAAAAATGCTTCCGCGCTTCATACAAAATGTACTTCGGTCAAAGCTTTTACACCCCAATGACTTACAAAAAGAAGCATTCATTTCTTAAATAAACTTGTATGCAAACAGTTCATCTTGTACCTTGACACATAATGTATCTTTTCTCACAGAAAAGAACTGGCTAATTCTTCTATTTCCTATAATAGATTTGGTGGTCTCTTTTCTTTACTATCTTCATTGTGGATTTTTTCTTTTTTTTCCCTCCCTTTAACAATAAAAAAGGCAAATTTGTTCATATGAAGTTATGAAAAATACAAAAGTTGCACGTTTAGTAAAATTGAGAATGGAAATGGGGAATGTGCCAAAGAGACAACAACCCGACCATAGAGCAGACAACAGCAGAAAGTCACCAACAGGTCTTCAATGCAACGAGAAATTCCCGCACCCGGAGGCGTCCTTCTGCTGGCCCCTAAACAAATATATACTAGTTCAGTGATAATGAACGCTATACTAAACTCCAAATTGTACACAAGAAACTAAAAGTTAAAATACAAGAGTGTTAGGCCAGAGGCTCCTGACTTGGGACAGGCGCCAACATGCGGCGGGGTTAAACATGTTTGTGAGATCTCAACCCTCCCCTATACCCAATGCAGAAAAGTAAACGTGAATATACCCCATGTTTCACCAATGTAACAGAGAAAACGACGAGAATGATATAAAATGGTTGTATTATATATCTATTGAATAATTCAGAAGAACCTTAGATAGACCCTCAGCCAATACAAGGCTTTTTAATTTTGAGAAAAATAGCCTTGATGAATTATTTCAGGAGTGTGATTTGACCGCAAAATCAGTTGATGACCTCAACTGAATTAGACCAACTTAGTGACCACGCATGCACGTTAAAACGGTTGAGTTTCTTTACTCTGGAGAGAAAATATCAAACATAATTGGTTTAAAATATATTTGGAAAAGTATCAAACTTAAATTACAAAATAAAAAATCAATTAGCTGAAGCTAAAGACGAAAAATGACGTCAAAAATCGCATTCATGCCTTAACTATAGTGCAAGAAAAAAATTTGCCAAAAAGTCCAAACCGTATACACACAGAAAAATACTCGCATCTGGAACGATGAGATAACTCTTGCACTTTTAAGCAACAAAAAAGCCTTATTTGAATGGACAGAAAATGGAAAACCAAAATCTGGTAAAAGTGCAACTCAAAGAAAATAACCTTATTGGTTGATATCTTTGGTGGAAGTACATGTGATACATCCTCATTCTTTCAATATCCAAGCTGTGGGAAGGTCTTGCTCCACGTGTTGTCGGCAAAGTAACTATATTCTTTAACTTTTACTTACTACTTACATTTGCCTTGGTGGCAATATAACCTTGGTGGCAATATAGCCTTAGTGGCTTTAAGACCTTGGTGGTCATAAATATATGCCTTGGTGGCAAAAGACCTAGGTGGTCATTTATATATGCCTTGGTGGCAATAGACCTAGGTGGTCATTTATATATGCCTTGGTGGCAATAGACCTAGGTGGTCATTTTTATAATTTTTTACATTTGCCTTGATGGCAATATTAGATTAAAAATACTAGCCTTTGGGGCGTCAAGACCTTGGTGGTCATTTGTATTTGCCTTGGCGGCTTCTTGATAGAACTAGATAGTAATGTTTGACCTTGGTGGCAAAATGTTTTGGGATTTGGACCTTGGCCGGTAGTTATTATCAACCCAGGTGGTCAGATATTTGTTATGCCGTAAACGCAGGACAAAGTTCTATTGCTATATAAAATATATGTGGAAGTGGGGGTTCTGGCCATTTTGGGAACCTGAATTGAAAGGAGAATAATAAATTGTTTATAGCGTAAATAGTTTCTTTTGTTTCTTTTGAGTGTTGTGCACTTTTCATTGATAATTACATCGGACATACTGATAAAAATGCTCTTTAAAGACTTTGTTAGAATAGAAAAGAAATATTGAGAAAGTGAAATAATTAAGTGTGACATGTCACTTGATATTATTTAATGAATGGGGAAAATACGGATATAACACTAAATTATGTATGTCTGTGTTGAGAAAGGCAAAATAAGTCAATATGGCACGGTATTAAAAAAAATATAATAATAATAATAATAATTGATGGAAGCAGCTTTATGGTCAAATGAACCTATTAAGTAATTCTAATAATTTGTCCGTAATTTCATGTGGATGTGTATATAATTGCATTGATGTGTTAAAATATGTCACATAAATCTGTTGTCTTAGCAGATTAAATAATGATTGTTTTTTTTTTGTTTTGTTTAATAAATATAATGTTGAATGATTTTGTATACTAGTACAAATGAATAAAATTTTATTTATGGTTAAATTTTTTAATTTAAATTTCTTTGTCTACAGTTCGAGGGACACTGATTCCCTAGTGGTTTTTCCACGTGGATTGTAGGCAAAGGGATTTTTCCTTTTCGAAGTGTGACTAATGCTGTCTTAAGTACAATAAACAGCTTGTTATTGGTTAATATATTTTCAGCAGAGTTGTCAAGAATTAAGTGGAAATACAATTGTCAATGTTCCTGATTAGGAAGTAAAATGTGTGTTTGATTCAACAACAGTAAAGAAAGAGACAAGCCAGCATAGTTTACACTTGGAGGTGAAGTCCCTTTGCTTACAAGCTTTCCATATGCCAAAGATGTTATTAAATAATGACAATGTTCATTTTGATATGATGTCATTGCCTTAACTCAATTTTTAAAAGTCTATGCGGTCAAATTCATAAGAATTTATTGGATTATGAAGTATTTATACAGAACTGTGTGCATGTATCAAGTGTTTTAAAGTAATTAAGGAATAATATTTAATAAAAGTGTTAAAAGATATTTTTTTGTTAGTATTATGAATACTATTACTTCGGGGAAAGCCTTGCTAGTGGTGTAATTTAAGATTGGCCTGCAAATATGCTGTATGGACTATAGAGTTTTCTATGCCCATAACTTAACATGAACTGGTTGCAAGATTATATCAATCACTGAGGATATGTGTATAACCTCATTGGTTAATATCTTTGCCGGAAGTACATGTGATACATCCTCATTCTTTCTATATCCAAGTGGTGGTTGGTTTAAGGGCTATGTTTGGTCAGGCAATACATATTGCCTATTGCCTGTTTGGGTTGATGAGGATCTTGATAAGTTCCCCCTCTCCCACCCATAAGTACCAAAATGTGGATTTGTTTTTATATTTATATTTTAATATTGGAATTACATGTATGCATTTTGGGTTGTTGAGTACGAGAAAACATTAAAAAAAAACATAAGCATTACCATGGGATCATATTGATGGAACACTCCTTCGCTTTATCGATTTTCAAGGGAAAGGTCAAATAGGTCAAAAAGTAAGATCACAAAAATACCGAACTTAGAGGAAAATCAATTCGGCAAGTCCATAATCACATGGCAAAATCAAAAAACAAAACGCATCAAAAATGAATGGACAAGAACTGTCATATTCCTGACTTAGTACAGGCATTTTCAATTGTAAAAAACGGTGGATTAAACCTGATTTTATAGCGCTAACCCTCTCACTTTGATGACAGTCTCATCAAATTCCGTTATATTTACATTAATGCGTAAACTAAACAGACACAATAAATAAAATAGTCAAAATATGGGTACATCAGTCATCATCGTATAACAATCAAGTGTGTTGGTATGTTTGTGCTTACTTTTTCATTACAATGGTAAAAATAAGATTATATATCTCGGATGACAATAATGTTGATTACATTCATTTTATGAGCTCCAGAGTAGTTGTATAAGAAACAACTGCGCACTTTATCCAGTGAGCTCTTGTGCATTGCATTGTGCATAGTAGTCCACATTTTGGTTTCTATAACGTATAGATATTATCTTGTATTCGGTTCTTTCCTTTTCTATGCCCATAACTTAACATGAACTGGATGCAAGATTATATCAGTCACTGAGGATATGTGTAAAACACCATATATCTGAACTACATAGAGCAAGGTGGCATGAGATTGCTATACAGAGGGGTGAGAAGTATGCTGAAATTATGAATACTCAGATCACTATACCTACAAGGATTCAAACATTGATTTCATCATGGAATCATGTCTCGATAACTCTATTCCGATTTCTTTTTTAATTTTAAAAGGTCAGAATGCCATTAAAAAATAAAGCTCCTGACATTTATTTAATAACACTGGAACACTTCATCCATGGTGGACCAGACAAAAAAAATGAACAACATCTGTATATTATGTGTTATCCCAGATAACATCAAGATGGGAATTTAATCACCGATTTTCAAAATGAAAGGTTTACCCACAGAGGAATTACAGTTCTTCCTGTTATAGGCAAAATCAAAGAAACATTCCTTAAGGAACACATCCAAAACTAATTTCAGAGAGGATTCACGTCTAAAATGTCATCGTTATTTTGCGCTCTTCTGCTTAATGAAGTGATTATCGATGCAGTATACAGGAAAACACCTTTATGTGTAGCACTGCTTGATGCAAAATCAGCTGTTGACGTCGTACACAACAGTAGTTTATACAGAAAGTTATACCTAGCGGGGATGCCTGGCTCATTATGTCTACTTTTGCATGAAATACAATTTTATGTAAGTGTTGGTGCACAAAATTATACAAATCATATATAAATGCCTAAATCTTTGGATCCTATATTGGTCATCTTCAATTTCCCAAAATGAGTAACAACGGACTATATGGGGTAACATTCTTTCAAATGTAAAGTTATCCTCAACCTGTTTATTACAGGTTTATGGTTATAACATTTTAAACATAGATTACTCACTTGCTTTTCTATGATACCATTAAAAACCTTTAAATTCTAAAAAAAAGTCACTAAAGGTTTACGACTCCTTCTGTGGCCTGTCAATTACAATTTTTTCAAACTGCAATATTATCAAAACAGCAAAGATGAAGAATAATAGAGATGGACCATTGTGTGCATATATATATATATATTAAGGGGAAACCTCGTTCAAAGCATTATCATGAATAGTGTAATTCCAGATTGGTGAACAGATTTTTGTAGACAATACACAGACTCAAATACAGAGATTTTTGTTATAAATTTTTTAACATAGATTACTCACTTGTTTCTATGATCAGCTATAATTCATTGTTCACAAAAAGTCCTAAAACACCTGTGTTCAGCAATTAAGTTCGAGCACATCCTAGAAGGATTATATGAATAATACCTAAATTTATATACTTGTTTTAAGGTTCCGCAAAAGTCAAATTTAAGATCAACTAAAAAGTTCAATAACTTCATATTTAGTTTATATAGCATACCATGATATACATCAAAATCTTCCTTGTGATGAGTATTATAAAATATAGAAAAGGTCCAATATTCTTTCAATTAGTAGTCTTATGCTTAAAAAAATCTTCTGTTTTTCCAAGTTCCCAAAATCCTGAAAAACAGATTTAAAAAGGGAGAGGAGAAACTAACGAGGTACAAGCTACTGTTGATATTAAAATACACCCCGCAGTATGTTTTAAGTGAATTAAGTTTGCTACTTTCCTACAAAAGTATGGAAGCCCATCTTCAATGAAAATAACATTACTGGACCATTTAGTATAAATCAATGGTATGCTCATTTATGGCATATTTACAGCATAAATTAATGTGTGTAGAGACATTTAATAATAAATTCTCTCCAATTTCGTACTTTTTTTGGCCTTTTTAAAGTCATATGAAACCTCAAATAAAAAAAAATAATGCATACGTTTTTTTATAACTCAATGGATAGTTTTCATTGTAAAACTCATAAGATATACTTTTTCTGAAGAAAATTCTTTAATTTATTCATATTTGGAAGAAGTTTACTTTATTTTAATTGCTTCCTGGAAAGGAAGCAATTCCCCCGACATATTTTCCGTATGCAAAGTGACCTCAGTGTGACCCTTCTCGTAAAAATCCGCTGATCACAATACGCATGGATGTCCTTAAAATAAACTATTATCTGTATTTACAAGTTAAACACGTGCTCAATTACCATGCTTTTTTGTTGATTATTATTCGATTGTTGACAAACAGGTGACAATCGTTAAACTTCGGCTTCACAACACGAACTTTAATTACCTGCCATATTTTCACAACAACACTGACCGATTGAAAAAAAAAAATCGTGCACAGAAGACTAAGTTTATGATGTTTATGCATTGGTTCAAGAATTGGAAGAATATTATTTTTCAACGGTCACTCGTTTCTTATGACTTTAACTTTTTTGGATTCGAGAGTCACTGATGAGTCTCTTGTAGACGAATTGCGCGTCTGGCATATATACAAAATTTAGTATGGTATCTATGATGAACTTATTTTCCTTTACATTTAATGGGAAAATACTGTATTTTGCACACTGTAAAAGTGAACAGTATACATGTTATACACTCCAACTATAAATTTACAATACAAATTATTTATTTGAGGCTTAAAACGTTTTCTTGAACTACTATGGCTAACAACATTATAATTTTGTGTTAAAATGTCAGTGCATTGACTTGACATATCAACGATATAAGGATGAGGCTTAGAAACGGGGAAATGCGAGGCTGTGCCGAGCTATTTCTCCGTTCCGGGCCGAATATTTTGCAAATAATGTGTTTTGTAAACAACTTATCTTTTATGGCATATAATAAATCATCCTCTTTAATGTTTATATTAAATATATTATATTCAAACATAATGATAAAGTTACCTATTGCGAAGAGGAGCAGGTCTTTGAAGTTCAGTGTCAGATGAGCTGGATGATTCAGATACTCGTTTCTTAGATCTTGCATTAACTGATATGTAGAGCTTTTACTTCGTTGAGGCTATTCTTTGATTGTAATGGTGGAATATACTGTAAATGAAAATTATTATCAAAACGGTGTCAGTTTTCATTACAATTTGCAATTTGCCAAAAATAATATATAACATTGTTGAAGACAATATTGAAGAGTACATCTGATTCTTAATTTCCTCAAAGAGGGGTACTGGATGATGTGCTGTTTATTTTTCACAAATCTTGAAATTTATACAAGATTTTGATAGAGGGAAGGATATCTGTTATCCGAAAAATCTAACATATTGTTCGTTTTATTGTGTTTTTTTTTTTTGGTAATGTTAGGGGTCTGAATGGGGAAATCATGCAATTTTTAATATAATAATTTAAGCCGATTTTTCTCTATTTGTACGGTACATTATCATCAAATTTTTTTAATTCGCCTGATTTTTCTCTAGTTTTGGTCCATTAATCTGTATTCTCTTTACCTCATTCAAGACAATATTGTATTCATAACAACTTACCCATATTCCAGGTTCTCGAATGCCTGGGCTTTTTCCTTCTCGAGGACTTGCTAACTCTGGAAGTAGCACTTTGTGGTAGAATGCTTCCAGTTTTGGCAACATGGTGTTTTCCCAATAATCGATATTACGATAAATTCGCTGTATGAAAAGTTGATGAGGATTTAAAGTTCCTACTACAAAATCAATCCAATCCTTGTTACAAATGTTGATTAGTCCATGGCATTGATAATAATATATGTGATTTTCTTTAAGTTGCAGTTTTCCATTTAAATTTTGTAGTTTTTTTTTTAAGAAGCTTTCCAAAGATTGATAGGTTTAGAATGTAACAAATTTTTGATTTCAATTAAACCAGATTCTCCCTTAGATGTTGAAACTAAGCCATCTGGACTGCCAGCCAAGAATGTTTGAGTTGGGTGTATAACAAGTCCACTGCGCTCAACTCAAACATTTTCCGATTCCTCAGCTTTTTTCAATTTATATTCTTCAATAATTGTTTTTTCTTCTAGAATACCTTTTCTGGTGTGATAATTTCCAGTAAATGTAAAATATAGAATAGTACGTATGAATTAAGCTGTTAGAAGTGACGGGTTTCTTTTAACAATAGATCCAAAATTAGATGCTGTAATTCTTTTTTTTTCTCTCAGAATGCCAAAGACCAGATTGTGATAGTAAAATTGTTAAATTTGTAAAGTTTAAGCGTTATAGTTCGGAAAGGTGAATATGAAGGTTTAAATAGTCATGTTTCAGTTTTTCGAAATTATCAGAAGAAACGTCATCGGCATCATCTATGGCTTCTGGACCATAAGCTTTGCGAGCTTTCTTGGAGGTGCTTGTTTTGAGACAGGACATCTTTTTCTTCAATCGAACCTGTTGAATGTTAGGTTAAGACTTGTGCTTGGTCGAATTGGCCAATGTCTGCTCATGACGAGCATACAATTTCCGTAAAAGATGTCCTGGCTCAGTACCAGTACTTGACTCCCAAACCTTACAAGACCACTGTGGTCCTAAATTCATCCGTAGAGCTCCCCCATAGCATCGAGCATGCCAAGATCCACAATTGCAGAGGTTGTTGACCTTGCCCCCATCAAACTTGGTACGGATATGCATCCAGCTTTCAGCAAGATTGGTCGTGGAGTTGTTAATAAGTCGATCGGATTTTTCAGCATTCCTGCATAAAAGATTTGTTACGTCTTTTGTGATGTGCTGCAACAATACTGTCGTGGTTCCAAAACGAGCCTGTTCTTGGGCTGAAATAGATGCCCCCTCACTCCAATATCGATCTGTTGGTCAATTAACTGTTCTTCAACTGCAATACCGGAATCAGATGTGTTGGTAGATATTTGTAGAGATGTATTATCCTCATTTGTAGTTTCGAGCTGTTGATTTTTTGCCCGACAAAAATCAGATCATTGGCTATGGTTGCCAAAAAAATGGTGAACAGAATTCTTTATGTCATGTGTTAGTTTTCTTATGGCATTAAATTTATCTGTTTTTTGTTTTGTCCTTAGATCTATGGAGCGGACACGTATCGCACATCTGAGTGCACTTACAAGTCGCACTCGAGTTTTTTTGTCAAGTGATGTTTCCTTTTATAAAGTGGATTATCTGTTACCAATTTTTCTAGGTTTGATCTGAAACATTTACAAAGGTGATTTTCACGCTCCTCTTTTGAAACAGACCGTTCCCTACCTGGTACTTACTCTCGGATTCTAGCAAAAACAGAGGAATCCCCATCCCATATATCTTAAGTCCTTTTTTTTCGGCCTCACGAAACCCTTCCAATATTATGTCACCCTCCATCGACTGACTGTCTTGATCAAAATTTTTGAAGCAAGTACGAGGTGTACTATCGTTTTTGTTACAGATGTAGCAATATTTGTTTCGAACTCCAATGTGTAATATTTTTTTGTATCTTTACCAATAGTTACAGCTCCACACCAGCTGCATTGTACTAATGTTTATGTGTTCTTTTGGACCACCCACCATCCGCTATAACTAATTGCTAGAATTTCTTCCTGGAAATCATTCTTTCAAAAGCTAGACGCCTCTCTTCTTGGCCTGCAATCATCATATCTTTATCGAGAACGCTATGCCACCAATTGCCTATCTCTGTTTCAATTGGGCTAAAAGACGGCTGCGATAACCTTGGTGAATTTAAAGTTGCTAAAAACTCATTAAGGTGAGCTAGGCCATTGCCGGTCACCATACTGCCCAAACTTCACGTACATTAATGTCATATCTTTTAGATCCCGGGACCTTTGGACTGGTTTCAAGTTTAAATTTCTGTAAACATTCCACTTAGCCAACATAACAGTAGCCAAACCCAGCGAACGCACCTCTGTCTCTAACTTAATTGGTGCCTTCCCTTCCTTAGCCAAGTTTATTGTACCGGCACATAAACATCCATGCAAAGTTATATCAGATATGTGTGCTTGTAGACCGTCTAAATTTATAACCCGATAACCCTTTGCAATGGGCAAGTTGTTTTTTACTTTTCGAATCTTAAGCTTCAAGTCGCAACCAGTTGAGAATGTTGTATAAACTTCTTTGTTTCTATTGAAACGTTTGTTTATTTTGCGTATTTTCAACTTCTAAATGTGTTTTCTTCGGTTTCTCTGCCTTTTAATTTCATATCCTGTCTACCCAAATGTTTTACTCTTTTAAATCTTCTGTGTCTCCCTAGACCTCTACCAAAAATGCGACCTTTCTTGTATTTGCCTCCCATTTTATTTCATATATATATATATATTAAATGACTGAATAAATAGTCAACGATAAATCTTACGGGGCGATGGATCACAAAATTATGATTCAGTACACTACAAAATATATAACAAGACGTAATTGTAACAGGATGCTGTTACGAAGGCTCCCATAACTCGCCATTCATATGGTCCCATGTTCATTTGATTTGATTTTTAGTCCCATACAAGAATATATGGCTTACTGGTGGGGATCTCCACCATTTACATGTATTCAAACAGGAGGGGGTGGAGGTGACCCCCATGGACTTTACCTACCTACCTTTCATTTGATTTGTTTTATTGTCCCATGCAAGAGTATATATGGTTTAGGGGTGGGGATGTTGACCATTAACAAGTTTCCAAACAAGAGTGGGGTGGGGTGACCCCCTAGGGACTTCCCTTTTATTTCATTTTATTTTATTGTCCCCTACAAGAATATTTATGGTTTAGGGGTGTGTATGTTGACCGTTTACAAGTTTTCAAACAAGAGGGGGTGGGATGACCCCCGCAGGACTTCCCTTTTATCTCATTTTATTGTCCCCTACAAGAATATATATGGTTTAGGGGTGGGGATCTGGACCATTTCCAAGATAATAGTACATTCTCAAATTGAACGGGGTGGGGGTGACCCCCAGGAACTTTCATTTAATTTCATTTGATTAGTTTGATTGTCCCTTACAAGAATATATATAGTTTAGGGGTGGGGATGTTGACCGTTTACAAGTTTTCAAACAAGAGGGGGTGGAGTGACCCCCTAGGGACTTTCCTTTTATTTCATTTCATTTGTTTTATTGTTCCCTACAAAATATATATGGTTTAGGGGTGGGGATCTGGACCGCTTACAAGATAATAGCACATTCTTAAATTGAACGGGGTGGGGGTGACCCCCAGGAACTTTTATTTAATTTCATTTGATTAATTTTATTGTCCCATACCAGAATATATATGGTTATGGGGTGGGGATCTGGACCATTTACAAGTTGAAAGCATATTCTCGAATTGAAGGGGGTAGGGATGACCCCCAGGGACTCCCCCTATATTTCATGTGATTTGTTTTATTGTCCTTTAATCGTTTCTGAAGACTGCATGTATCTATCACTTACAGTTTTCAAGTTATATTCATTTGAAAATTTTAGAAAATAAAATCCCATAGGGTTCTATAGTAAACCCCTCCCTTCTTTCTGCCCCCAAAATACCCCTTAATAGACCCCAATGCACAAATGAACGATTGATGGCTCACCTAGACATATTAGTCTAACATTTTATGAAACCCTAAGTAAATCTGACAAGTAGTTGTGGAGAAATGCTGCGGACAAGTTCATTTTTAAAGTGGCGGAAGAAGAAGAGGAAGAAGAAGAATAATAAAAACAAGAGGCTCTAAAGAGCCTGTGTCGCTCACCTCGGTCTATGTGAATATTAAACAAAGGAAGCAGATGGATTCATGACAAAATTGTGTTTTGGTGATGGTGATGTGTTTGTACGTCTTATTTTACTGAACATTCTTGCTGCTTACAGTTATCTCTATCTATAATGAACTTGGCCCAGCAGTTTCAGTGGAAAATGTTAGTTAAAATTTACAAATTTTATAAAAATTGTTAAAAATTGACTTTAAAGGACAATAACTCCTTAGGGGGTCAATTGACCATTTCAGTCACGTTGACTTATTTGTAAATCTTACTTTGTTGTACATTATTGCTGTTTAAAGTTTATCTCTATCTATAATAATATTCAAGATAATAATCAAAAACAGTAAAATTTCCAATTTAGGGGCAGCAACCCATAAACAGGTTGTCCGATTCATCTGAAAATTTCAAGTCAGATAGATGTTGACCTGATAAAGAATTTTACATCATGTCAGATTTGCTCTAAATGCTTTGGTTTTCGAGTTATTAGCCAAAATCTGCATTTTACCCCTATGTTCTATTTTTAGCCATGGCGGCCATCTTGGTTGGATGGCCGGGTCACCGGACACATTTTTTTAAACTAGATACCCCAAAGATGATTGTGGCCAAGTTTGGAATAATTTCGCCCAGTAGTTTCAGAGAAGATTTTTGTAAAAGATTACTAAGATTTACGAAAAATAGTTAAAAATTGACTATAAAGGGCAATAACTCTTAAATGGGTCAACTGACCATTTCGGTCATGTTGACTTATTTGTAAATCTAACTTTGCTGAACATTATTGCAGTAAACAGTTTATCTCTATCTATAATAATATTCAAGATAATAACCAAAAACAGTAAAAATTCCTTAAAATTACCAATTTAGGGACAGCAACCCAACAACGGGTTGTCCGATTCATCTGAAAATTTCAAGTCAGATAGATGTTGACCTGATAAACAATTTTACGTCATGTCAGATTTGCTCTAAATGCTTTGGTTTTTGAGTTATAATCCAAAAACTGCATTTTACCCCTATGTTCTATTTTTAGCCATGACAGCCATCTTGGTTGGATGGCCGGGTCATCGGACACATTTTTTCAACTAGATACCCCAAAGATGATTGTGGCCAAGTTTGGATTAATTTCGCCCAGTAGTTTCAGAGAAGATTTTTGTAAAAGTTAACGACGACGGACGCCAAGTGATGAGAAAAGCTCACTTGGCCCTGAGGGCCAGGTGAGCTAATAATAAGAACTGAGCAAAAACAATAAGTCTCCAAACTTTGTTTGGGAGACATAACAAGTCTAAAAGGGTACAACATCACCAAAAACATAATAAAACAACAATATGTTAGATATTTCGGATAACAGATATCCTTCCTCGGTAATAGCACGATGACAAATGAATCATGTCAATTCAAATTAAGACTCTAAAATCTTGAAATTAATACATTTTAAGCGAACGCTGGAACAATGTTAAAATTTCCAAACACGGCGCAAAGACTACAGAGATATGCCAAAATAAAATTAGTTACTTACGATGTCAAATGGCACAACTCTGAATTCCCAAAGGTGGTGATAGTTAAGATGTTAAACAACTGCGTAAGAATACAGTCCCAATAAACAGTCCTGACCGATTTACGCTGGTATACTATTTAAAATATGACAGTGGTAGTAAAATTGCAACAGAGACTGCGTATTTAAACATTTCAAATATATAGTAATTAGATAAAAAGAAAAATGAGTAATAAATTTTTACTAAGGTTAAGTAATAGAACGTGGCTGTGTATTTACACATCCTTGCAAACTGTAATTAAAACTAGTATAATTCAAAAGTTCCTGAAAAGTGTAAGTGTCCAGTACGGAAGCCGGAGTTACTGGACACGGCTGATGGCAGGAAGTTAGTGATGGTAGGAAAAATGAGTGACTCTTCTGTGTTTTTTCATTAATACCCTCTGGGGAAACTGTCCTGAGCTTTCTTATCCAAAAACTTTCCCGAGCAAGTCTGTCGGTCTTTGACCAATCCTCGTTGTGATCTATGATGGTGATGGTAAGTTTTTTTAAGATCATCTTAGTCATGCCCATGTGATCTTAAATGACGACTTACGGGGAGGTCGGGCTTGCAGGTGTAGTCACTACGATGACCATTCATGCGTTTGTTGAATGGCTGTTCTGTCTCGCCAACATACTGCATGCCACATCGACACTGAAGAATTTTTACAACATTCTGGGTTTTGCAAGTTACATTACAAAAATATTGTGAACACAGACCCAGTGGAGTGACAAGTAAATGTTTGAGTATTAAGTATTTGTTGGCAATAGTTGGGTTATAATTTTATGCGCCATACGCGCGTTTCGTCTACATAAGACTCATCAGTGACGCTCAGATCAAAATAGATAAAAAGCCAAACAAATACAAAGTTAAAGAGCATAAAGGACCCAAAATTCCAAAAAGTTGTGCCAAATACGGCTAGGGTAATCTACTCCTGGGGTAAGAAAATTCTTAGTTTTTCGAAAAATTTAAAGTTTTGTAAACAGAAAATTTATAAAAATGACAATATAATTGATATTTATGTCAACACCGAAGTGCTGACTACTGGGCTGGTGATACCCTCGGGGACGAAACGTCCACCAGCAGTGGCATCAACCCAGTGGTGTAAATAGTTATCAAAAGTACCAGGGTTATAATTTTATACGCCATACGCGCGTTTCGTCTACATAAGACTCATCAGTTACGCTCAGATCAAAATAGTTAAAAAGCCAAACAAAGTTAAAAAGGCAAGTCAGACATCGTTTGTTACCACATGACTTGCACCATCCTGTAGTTAAACAGCTTTTATTAGAGGAGACGGCAGCTTTCACAAATAAGTCTTTTAGACTTGCTGGTCTCCGAAAAGCTAAGACAGGAAGATCGGGAAAGATTTTGGATAATTTTGGGTGATTGGCAATACTTTGCCAATTGGCACGGATCAAACGTGAAAGGTTAGTAAAGGCGGGATTGTATGTTAACACAAATGGAACTATTTTGCTGCGCCTCTTCGTTTTGTACTGTAACAGGTCATTGCGGCTGTTATTGTTAGCACGCGCAAACCCCTTATCTATGTCTCATTTCTTATAACCTCGTTTGATTAAAAATCCGCGAGGTTCCTGTAACCGCTGAGTGACAGCCTCCTCAGAGGAGCAAATCCGCTTTACTCTGAGAGCTTGACTGTACGGGATACTTTTTGTACAGTGTTTGGGGTGACAGCTTTGGGGAGAAAAGTACTGATGTTTATCTGTAGGTTTACAGTAGAGGTCTGTTGATATGACACCGTCCTTTATAGATGTAGTTGTGTCTAAGAAAGATATCTTAGAGTCGGATATTTCATATGTAAATTTAATTGACTGGTGGGCGTTGTTTGCATGTCTGATAAAAGCAACCAATTTTTGTTGGGATTCAATCCATTTCATGTCAACATCATCGATGAAACGGAACCAAGACGGAGGTTTGGTTAAAGATGTTGAAATAATTTGTTTCTCTAATTTGCCCATGAAAATATTGGCGTAAGACGGTGCCATTTTCGTCCCCATCGCTGTCCCGTTTATTTGAAGGTAATTCTCACCATTAGAGGTAAAATTGTTGCATTTCAGGACCAGAGTAAGCAGTTGGACTAAACATTCGGTAGGTGGTTCTAAAGTGTTGCGCGAGTCCCATATTTCCCTACACGATTGTCTTCCGTCATCATGAGGTATGTTGGTATACAATGAGGTGACATCTAAAGTGACAAGGAGGGTATCCGGAGGAAGAGGGTTCATGGATTCCATTTTGCGAAGATAATCTGTAGTGTCTTGAATGTGAGAAGGAAGATTTTTTACATGAGATCTTAAATGAAAGTCTACAAATTCCGAGATTTTCTCAGTCGGGTGGCCGTTAGCGGATACAATGGGTCTACCAGGGTTGTTAACCTTGTGTATTTTAGGAAGAAGATACAATCGACGACCAGGCTTGGCGTTCTCTAGTTTTAAATATCCAATTGTATCCTCATCTTTGTGACCATCATCGTGCATGGTTTGTAACGCTGTAATAATTTTGGAACTTAACTCGGAAGTAGGGTCATAGTCAAGTTTCTTATAAAATCTCTCATCAGAGAGCTGACGCTCTGCTTCTGCGATGTAGTCGGCTTTGTCCATTATCACAACGGCACTTCCCTTGTCTGCTGGTTTTATAACAATATCATCTCGGTTTTTCAGCGATTGTATGGCTTTTTTTCTCGTCAGAAGAGGTGTTATAAAACGACGAGGACTTGTTGCTGGCTAGATGAACAACATCCGATTTGATTTTGTCAATAACATCTTCCAGTGTAGCAGATTTGCTGGGCTTTGGAATCCATGAACTCTTCTTTTTAAAATGCGGAATTATGATTTCGTCCTCCGAGTTGGACGTGTCTGTGTCTTCCCCATTATCCTCTTCTTTATTCTTGTTACCAAAGTATTCTTTAATTCTGAGGGTTTTGGCAAAGTTATTGAGGTCATCTTCCAGTTTCATATTATCTATGTTACTAGGAGTAGGGCAAAAATTCAAACCCTTAGATAAGACTTTGGTTTCATCCTCAGTTAAAGAGACTGTTGACAAATTGACAACTGTGTTGTTGGGATTGGCCGTAATATGACTTTTTCTTCGAAATATACGGTTGCGAGGCTTTTTACTATAGTTTTTTGAAGGTCTGTTTAAAGGAGTGGTAACTTTCACACCATCACGTTTAAATTTGTTTATCTGCTTGACGTGAAGCTTATGTGATTCAATACGTTTGATATCACTAAGCCGTACTTGAATTTCGTCAAGTTCAAGACCAGATAATTAGTCACGAGATCGGCAGTGCAAGTTGTCACTAAGTTTGTATAGATTATTAACTTGATGAATTGCTTCTTGACGTAAAAGATTCATCAGGCTAAATGAACTGTTGAATAGAATATTGTTCCATCTAAGTAAAAATCTGTTGGACTTTATGCCTGTTGTAAGTTGCGAAGACTTTTAAACTAACCCTTTTGGAATAATTCCTTGATCAATGTACGTTTCTAAATTTGAAATATGATGTTCTGTTTTGATAATTTTGATAGTAAAAGATCTGAATTTCTTAAAATAAAATATTGTTGCAATTCAATCTGTTTCAGTGTTTCCTTCTGCTTTCCCTAGATTTTTGTTTTATATGTTCCTCTAATAAAACTTATAATTTTTACTTACCTGTCAATGTACACAAATGTATATCATTCTTACCTACATATATATGTTTACGTCTTCGTGATCTTTGACCAACAATTTTTCTCCGAACCGGATGAGTTTTGAACAGCGGTATACTACTGTTGCCTTTATTTATATAAGTTATCTGATATCTAATAGTTAATGCTTTCGTATTAGAGTTAAATGTTAAATATTATGTAAATCATTTAATAACTATGCATTTTATATTAGAATAAACTTCTTCGTATCAAAACCAACGTTGTATTATTCAAAATTTCAATATTATAGATTTTTCTATAATTCGAAACAGCGGATTAATTTTAACTTGTACTTTCGGTTCTGAAGGTATGAACAACTGTAAACAAATGTTGATTGTAAGATAAAAATAGGTAAATGCATTTAACAAATTAATGTTTTGGACACTCAATACAATATTAGATTTAAGAAAAATCATTATCAACTCCTTGGAGTCGATATTAAGAATTGAACGATGGACAGTCAGTGCGTGAATATTTCTTGCTACCTGATTGGAAGATATTACGAAACGTGAATAATCAAAGTTTATTGATTGGTTAGGACAGTCCAAACCTAGTAAATGTCCTTCAATCCCGTAGAATATCGGATTTGTCCTCTCTATTTTAGCAATTAGATTTTGCCTGGTCATTAATCATGCATATTCATGATAGTGGTACACAGGTAACTTTTATCTATAAATAGTCGAATCTTCTGGAGTTTCGTAAACAACAACGTTAAACGATATATACTACTTCATAAAGTGTGACCTCGCGTGTGTGGTAAAATTTGTTGATTGATGCACGTGGCTATTCTAGTAAATGAATAAATCTACAAAGCGAGAGCACTTTCCATTTTCATCAGCTAAGAGTCGACCAGCCCTTTTTGAAAGGCTAATGCTTGTAATAAAGAGGGATCAAAGCTAGGGATTTCTAATGCATACTGGAAATTCAACGCCACATTGAAACTGAACAATGGCGCATACTGATGGTTGACGAAACAAGCTTTAAATTCCATTTATGGAACCAGAGGTGTTATGACAGCCGTCAAGTTCGAAAAACGTAACCTTTTCTAAATAAATTCTTTAGCTTAATAAAATCATAAATTGTGCCAACAAAGTCCTCAACTGTTATAATTTCTACGGTCAAGTAATGTTCTGTTAAACCTTGGTAAGGTAATTCCCTTCACTACACGTTTTATCTGCAATTACGACAACGCAAGTATAAACAACTGTAAACCAATGTTGATTTTAAGATAAAAAAAAAAGATAAATACATTTAACAAATTAATGTTATGGACACGCAATACAATATTAGATTTAAGGAAAATCATAATAAAGAGGGATAAAAGCTAGGGATTTCTAATGCATGCTGCAAATTCAACGCCACATTGAAACTTAGAAATGGCGCCCTTTATTTTTCGTACAGCAGTCAAACAATTTAGTAGAACTGCTTAACAGATAATTGACATGTATTTGAAATGCTAGCTTGTACTTCATAAAAACTACACCTATACAATGTACGATCCTGGGCAAGGAAAAGTGCTATTTATGAGAACTGGATTTATTGGGAAAATGTGTGTTGGAAAGTCCAATTTCCAACTTTTAAAATCAAAATTACGTATTTTGTTTTTTTAAATTTTTCAAAATCCTTTCATTAAAAGTAACTTCATGTTAGTGTGAATTTATGGACTTAATATTAAGACACAAGTGTAAGAACTAGCTGAGAAATTACACTTTTAATGTAATGCCTCATATGAAGAAAAAATTGACTTTAGCGGAATCTTAAAGGCTGTGGATTTTCTATAAAAGTCTTGGTTTATTTGCCACAAAGTACTCTTTTTCTATTAAACGCAATGAAACAGTAAATAATAATGTTATGCATCAAGTTTCCTCTTGGTATATGTACAAAATGGCATGTCTCCATTATTCATTATATCTGTAGTTTTTATACAATTGAAGTTTAAAAGTTCGTACAAAAATGACTACAGAAGGGGTCATATTAACCTTAATACAGAGACTTTTGTTATAAAATTTAAAACATAAGATTACTGTCTTGTTTTCTATGATAATGATGTGTTAGCGTTAATTGTTAACCAACAAGTCATAAACAACCTTTAAATATAAAAATAAAATTGTGCTGAGAAACTAGAAGGCGAGCGCACCATGAAAAGGTGTACTTGATATGGATTATGTTCAAATTTGTTTAAACCAAATCATAAACCTGTTTTGGGGAATCATTGATAGCACTGCATGCAATAATCCTCTATATATCAAGGACTCTCAGCATCGTCAAAATATGAGAGTTAAAGGGGAAAAATTGTGGATGTTATAAACATTGCAAAAGGAACGAGGCATGTATCGGTTTCATCTAAAAAGAAATACGCGTACGCAGTAGTTCTTCTTTACATTTTAAAATTAAGTGCAAGTTTGTGATTCTTACAATTTACATAAATCGAGCATACTGATGGTTGACGAAACAAGCTTTAAATTCATTTATGGAACCAGAGGTGTTATAAACCTTTTCTAAATACATTTTTTAGCTTAAAGAAAATCATAAATTGTGCCCATAAAGTCTTCATCTGTGATAATTTCTACGGTCAAGTAATGTTCTGTTAAACCTTGGTAAGGTAATTCCCTTTATCACAAGTTTCATCTGCAATTACGACAACGCAAGTATGATTTCGTGCAATTTCAAATATATCAAATGCAAGTGTATTACTATTAAATGTTCAAATCTTATCAACATTACAAGCAAACATATAGGATGGCTTCACCAGAGTAAATATTTGCTTCTCTTTTCAATATATAACTTGAATGGCAAATACTCAAATCTGTAGCAAAAAATAAAACTGAATTTGAATTACTGGTTTTATTTTTTGGCTTATATACTTTCTCTATGTGCCAAATTATGTTTCATTTTTAAAATAAAAATATTTGTTTTCATAATGATAAAAATGTATTATAATGTTAATGTTGACTGCTGTGTCCCCATTTGTGGCATTTCCCCCCACGAAATGTGATGTAAGTTTTTATTCACACATTTTTAAATTGTTAAAACTAGGTTTAATTCATTATTTTTACATTGGGAAATGCATATATCCTGTTAGGAACTTGACAGTTGTTTTCATTTCGTGAAAGCCAAGTGAACTTTTCTCATCACTTGGCGTCCGTCGCAGTTAACTTTTACACAAATCTTTTCCTCTGAAACCACTGGATTTCTCTCTGTTGTCACATACTAAAATGATTCTACTTAACTCAAACATCACAACGATTTCCCAGAAGCTTAGCCAAGAGAATCAACAATAGAATGCAAGGCATTCAGCATATTAGTGTGCATGCAACATAAACTGCTGCTTTAGAAAAGTTTACATCCCTGCTCTGCAAGGTAAGACTAACTTGTTTGTAACGGTAAGAAAGTCGCATAAAATAACAATATTTTTTTCTGTTTATTGTTTCAATAAACTGGCTCGAACTATGGATCTGCAATGAAAACCGTGAGAGGATTTTACGGTTAATATGCTTGAGTAGAGTAATTGTCACCGCGTCAAAAGCTATGTGCATTTGTAAATCGCAAGTTTCTAATTCAACTAATGAAAATATTAAAAATCGGAGAATGCTATGCTGTGGTGAATACTTTGACAAAGCGACACGTGTATCAAGAACTAAATCTAAAAAATGCTAATTTTCATAATTTCATGCGTGAAGGGGGCGGTTCTGATTGAAGACATCGTGAATGTGTGAAAGGAAGTGCAATTATATTGTTATATCGAAAAATGAAAAAAAATCACTTCAAAGAAAGGCAATTTACTTGTATAGTTTTATTGAAGTTCATACTAAAACAATGACAATGGAAATGGAATTGGCTACAACGTATACGTAATTATAAGTGGTTCAGATTTTTAATTTTGACGTCTATTAACTTTAGACAGCGTACACGCTGCCGAAAAAAAAACAACATTCAATTCCGTTGATAGAAAAAACAGATGATATATTTGTCTCTTCTATAAAGTCTTCACCACAGCATAGCATTCTCCGATTTTCAATATTTTGATCAGTTGAATTAAAAAATTGCGATTTAGATATGTACATACTTTTCGAAGCGGTGACACTTACTCTACTCAAGCATAACCGGAAAATCCTCTCGCTGTTTTCATTGCAGAATCGATCGTTCTGCTTGTGTAGATTACCAGCCGTGACTAAGTAATGTTCCGTTGAACTTTTATAAGGAAATTCCCCTTATCACAAGTTTCATCTGTTAATACGGCTCCAGAAGAGCACATATATTTCTTCAAAGGACAAATACTCAAATCTGCATCAAAATATCGTTTGTAAACAACTATTGTTTTTGTTGTTGCTTACGTGCCATTTTGTTTTACATTGTTGGAAACATTCGTAATGTTGATATAATTTTACAATGATCCAGTTGACTGCTGTGCCCTAATTTTCGACATATTTCCCTACAAAATATACTGTACGTTTCGCTCACACATTGTTGTCATTATAATGGAATTCATTGCGACTGGCATACACATACAATTTTGAGAATCGGATAGCTATCAACCAAGTTTAAATTCATCATTTTTTACATGCCTGTATCATGTCGGGAATATGACAGTTGTTTTCCATTCGTAATATTTGTTATTGTTGATATTTTGCTATTTCATAACGAATTTTCCGTTTTGAATTTCAATCGGCGTTTGGTATTTTAGTTATACCTTTTTCATGGCAGTCTGCTGTGTTTGCGAATATCCAATGTCGTGATTCCTTTTTTTTCCAGCTAACCAGTTCCTCATTTTTCCACACGCTCATGCTTATATCAGTTTTTTTTTCATTAGGTCTGACATCCTTTTTAGATTCTGGAACGCGTCTTCATTATATAATATCTTTAAAGTCTCGTTGAGAATTTCGGTGCCCTTTGTAGCTTTCCTGGCCATAAAGGTCAAGTGAGCCTGTCAGAATGAATGTGTCAGATGTCTCCGCTTGCCAACCAACGTGGCCGACATAGCTAAACATAGAACATAGGGGTAAAATGTAGTTTTTGGCTAATATATCTGATGAAACTAAAGCAAAATACAATAAGTAATAGTTGCATTATGTCAAATCTCCAGAAACTGTAAAATGTCCTTAAAATTACCATGCATCAATTGTAAACAATAATAACAGGTGAGCCTCTAGTTTATTTCTTTCTTTATCACTAACTTATTGTTCCGTTTTTTTATATTTTGGACAGTGAAACCTCAAAATGTGCACTAGTTTTCTGTGTCATCCTATCTTAAGCACGTTATAATAAATTAAATGAAAGTAAGAAGTCCATGGTAAAGCTAACGTGGTACACTTGTATTTGTAAATTGATTTCATAGATGCGAAATGAATTTTATTATTATATTAAAATTTATGTATATGAGTTTAATATGTTGTTTATCATATTTTTTTTTCAATTGATATATATCCCTTTAGATAATGAAATAGAGTGGACAACCCAAACTAATCCAAAATAGTTCAAAATTATGTTAATCCTTCATAGTATTTTTTTATTCAGAACGATGCATTGGTGAAAAAATGATGTTTTAGTGATTGTGATGGTTGTTTGTAATGGAAAATAGAAACAACTGTACTATATTGCCTTGTTGCCACTCATAACACATCTATTTATATCTTTTTGAAGGACGAATAAAAGTATGCATTTCTCTTTTGATGATTCTATGATTTTTAATGGAAATGAGATTCCTCTTTTTTTACCATAGCATCACACCTATTCTTCGTTGAAGTGCACATTTACATTTTTAATGGTCGACGACAGTTGTCAGTAAAAATATGGAAATAGTTGATAAAACATCATTGTTTTTTAGTACAACAATGTATAAGTACACAATATCTAACATTTAGGCGAGATGATTAAGTCAAACATCTGTAAATTTAAAAAAATATATTGATGAATATGCTATACTTAATGAAAATCTCCATGTCGCCCTTAAAGGTAAGACTTTTATACTCCGCGATATTGTCACAATAATGGAACAGTATGAGCTTTATCATATTAAAATATGTAATTATACCAAAAATAAGAGTTTCCAAAAAGTTTTAATTAAGTATCAACATAATTATAACCGTAATTGAACTTTAAAGCTTGTCGCCTGATTTTGGTAATCTACGTTACTCGAACACCTCGCTCGTAATTTTTATGAGAAGATATGATCATAAAATAATAAAATACTTAAAAACAATATTGCAAACAATCATATATTTAAAAAAAAAACCACCTAACTTTAATTCAGTTTCTATGTTATCATATATTTAAAAAAAAACCACCTAACTTTAATTCAGTTTCTATGTTATCATAAGTACAACACGTCATTCAAAGGTAGATACAAGAGTTTTTTTAAGAAAGTAATCTACGTTCTGTTTAATCTCGCAGAACTTTATCCAATTGCCTATAATGCGATTAATTATAACTCAACCATTATCAAGCTTAAATGAATCCCCCCCTAAAATCATTTCTTCGTAACATTTTTTCTTGAGAAAAACCGTCATGGAATGAAATTGTGTAATTTACGTTCTGTAATTTACGTTCCGGTTTTATACTAACAGTTAAATAGGAATGAACAGCGATGTCTTTTTTGTTGGAGACACGTAATTGGGACATTATCGCACCGTCAATGTTGTGGATTTTACGTTTTTTACGTCATTTTCGATGTTTTAAAAAGTTACAAGGGCAGCAAAATTCAAATATATATACTGCATTAATATACCTACAGTTATTGCCGCTGTTGAACCAAGGAAGGTAAGACTATTTGATTTTATAAAAGAAAACATATATTTGTCATGATAACTATTTCATGTATTTGCCTGGCTACTTAATTATTAAAAGATAGACACCTTGGAAACAGACTAAATCTCTAGAGGTCATGTTAGGATTTTGCATTGTTTTTCTCTGTTTACATTTAGTTCATGTGCGTGTTACTTTATATATTTACACACTACATAACAGAAACTTACATGAAACATAGAAAACAATATTGTAAGACTCAAGTTCATCATAAATTAAAATTGTGTTCATACAAGTATACAATAGATAGTGATTTTGTAAAGGTAACGTATATTACATTTTGTACAAGACCAAAGCAATAAAACCATGGATTATACTTATTATTTGCTTATTATTAATTGCCTGTCTACTTCGTCCTTCTTGGGAGACATTCTCTGTATGTTTGATTACAAATAACACACTCGTAACTTTAAAATTATATCGAATAAAAGCTTATAATGTATGGTAACGTAGATTACTATGTAAGGTAACGTAGATTACATTTTGATTCTTTGTATTGTAGGATGCCTATGACCAAGGCAGAGAAGCAGAATGCATATAGGGACCGTAAGAAACAACAAGAAGGGGAATCCTACCTAGAAAAGGAAAGACAGAGAACCAAGGCATACTATGTACCCATAGCTGAACGGTCAAAAACTGACCAGGAGAAGAGAAGGAAAAAAGTTCGGAAGCTTGTTCAAAAACATAGAGAACGCAACAGACAATCCACTATTGATGTACAAGCCAGCCATCTCAGCAAGTTGAATCTACATCACAAGAACAAGAACAAGTCGTTAGCTCAAGCACAGATAATTCCATTTCAACTCCACTAGTAGTCAGACTACCATGTCAAAATTCGAAAAATCGTACTAGAAAAAAGAATTAGCAGACGAGTCGCCAAATGCAATCGGGAAATCGAACGCTTGAAAGGTGAAAATATTAATACACAAAGAAAATACAAAACCGTCTCTTAAAGGTACGAAAGACTTGTAAAGAGAACTACACAAAACAAATCATTCGAAAATGTTGGACAAGATAAAGAAACAGGAAATGACACACATGGAAATGATGGCCCGAGTTCATCAAAAAGTGGAACAGAAAAACTTACTCCTAGGAAAAGGACATATAAAAAATTAAGAGATGAAGGCTTGTCACCGAGCAAAATTCCCAAAATTGTGAAAAACAAACTTGTCTTAGCAAATCTATTGACAGATGAAATCGGGGATGTATATAACAAAAGTGACCAGCAAGCAAAAGCTATTGTAACGAGTATTGTATCAAGCAGCAAACTGAAAGAATACAAGCTCACAAAGATGCTTAGTCAAAGTACAGGCATTAGAAGAAGTCGTCTTGTAAAAAAACGAAAAAAAGATTGGGCAAAAGTACGGAAAAGAACAAGGAACCGCATTAAGCGTGAGAGCCTTCGCAAAGATATATTAACATTCCTAGAAAGAGATGACAACAGCAGGGAGATGCCTGGTAAAAATGACGAAACAAAAACGGAAGATGGACATGTTCAGAAAAGAATCCTAAATGATAACATGGCGTTTCTGCATCTTAAATATATAACAGAAACATCAAGTAATGTTTCTTTTTCTCGCTTTTGCACAATGAGACCAAAGAACATAGGACTGACTAGGTATCTCAGTAGAAATAAATGCCTTTCTCAGAAACATCAAAATATGGCTCTTGCGTTAAAATCGATGAAAAAAGCAGGCGCATCGGTGCCATTGAACCCTGATGAATTCATACGAAAACTAAGAACTACTCCTGCCTACACTTTTCTTAGCTCCTTAGTAGATGAAGAAGTCGTCTTCAGTCAGTGGAAAAAGGTAGACATGCCAGACGGAAGGAAGAAAACAGTCATCGTTGACCAAACTTTAAAGAAAGAAGACTTGAATTCAATAATGAATAAACAGATTTGCGAATTTTCCCAACATGTACAAAGAGTCAAAGCTCAGTATGCCGCAATCAGTACCCTTAAGGAAAACTTACCTCCAGGTCATATTCTTGTCCAGATGGACTTTGCAGAAAATTTTGCGTGTAGTTCAGCAGACGAGGTGTAAAGTGCATACTGGAATGGTACTACTGTTATACTGCATCCTGTTGTAGTTTATTTTAAAGAAAAACTCAGACACTTTGAAAAACAAAAACTTTGTATATGTTTATGATGATCTAGGACACAATTTTGGGGCAGTTTATGCTTTCATCAAAGACATTGTGAATGAAATGAAAGCAGCGGTTAACGATATTAAAATGGTACATTATTGGACGGATTCTCCTAGTTCACAATACCGAAATAAGTCAGCATTTTATGTCGTGTCTGATCATAAAAATCTGTTAGGAATTCAGGCAATCTGGAACTACTTTGAGACAGGACATGGGAAAGGCCCCTGTGATGGCATAGGGGGTACGAGGACAGCCGACTTAGCCATCAGACAGGGAAAGATCGTAGTTCAAAATGCTTCAGATTACTTTGAAAAAGTTGGACCATTGCATAAAAGTGTATCTTATCGCTTCGTGTCTTCAAAGGACATTGATATATGTAGAAAGGAAGTCGAAGAAATCAACAAGTCACTCATCGCTTTGAAGGGAACAATGCAGGTCCATCAAGTTGCATCAGTTTCTAAAGGAAGAGTCAAAACATGCACAACATCATGCTATTGTGAATACTGTATTGTTGGAACTTTACATGATTACAGCGAAGGAGTAATAGTAAAATCAAGGCGAAATGTTGAGCAAAACGTAGAAACCAATCTGACAGTTACACAGGGGGACGAGCACGATGAACCTGAAACAACGACACAGGGTGATAATCGGTATAAACAAGATGATGCCGTGACCTCCGAAGATGCGAGTAAGGACATTGTTGAAGGAGATTGGGTTGCAGTAACATATGACGACGAATGGCACATTGGTAAAGTAATAACAATTGATTCAGATGACGAACTTGAAATAAAATTTCTACGACCTACAAGAACAATTAATGATTCGAAATCTTCGTTCAAATGGCCATTACCGCCGGATATTCTAAACATGAAAAGAACGGATATTCTTTGCCAAATCATAGAACCCAGTGCTGTGGGAAGAAGTGGGCGAAGTTTCCAAATCGACGTCGGTGACAAGGAGAAAATACTGAAAAAAATGAAATAACTTTAATAAATACAAGCAAATTGTACAAGGACTGTGTTTTTGTTAGTCTATTGAATTTTTCATTGTATTTTGTAAAAAAGATTGTACATTAACCAAAGGGCTTCATTGATACCGTTTATATGAACTTTTGATTTTTATAACAACTTTGATGGAAATATGGTAATCTACGTTACCGGTGTTTTTCTTAAAACTATTAGTAAAACGTCAATGCCTTTTCAAATTTTATGTTACAACTTTCTATATATACTAAACACCATCAAATTATATTGTCAAAATAAAGCTTAATGTTTTCTTTAAGCCTAAAAACATCTTTTCACAAAGAGTTAGTCAATTTATGGTTACATTTTAGTCCAAAGATAACCAACACCACTTGGATTTTGTCTATCATCATTTTTTTAAATATTTGTCTTCTTGTTTTCACAGAGTATCACTTAGATTTGATTTTTTTACTTGTGTGTCGGTCATTGTTTGGATATTGTGAAATTGTAATCTACGTGACACATCAATTGTAATTTACGTTACCGAAGTCAATCTGAAATAAAATTGGTAGGAGTAAACATAATCATTTCAGGTCTGAAATAAGTCGAAGCACTAACCCATTGTTTTACTGTAACAAAAATAGGCTACTTAACTTTCTGACGGTAACGTTTGTAGAGTAGCTGGAAGATAAGCCTTTGTAAAACTACATTGCAAACCCAAAAATACGATAAGCATTTGATGTTATTTTTTTTTTATTATTAACCTCCTTTCGTATAACCCTTTTCGATGCCCCAGTATTTATTATCATAGAATCTTTTTTTCTTTTGCCAAAATTTATAAGTATTATACATTTTCAAGATAAAGGTTTTTTAGATTGGATATATTGTTGAAACGTAGATTACAATTACTGTTTTGTTGCATTGATGTAAATTTGTGTAAAATATTTATCATTTGAGCCTGAGTCGCTAAATTTTGCACATTGTTAGTTTAATAGTTGTTCTTTCCGAAAACGAAACAGATAAATCAATTAAAAGGTTTTAACTTTCACAGCTGTATTTTTTGACATGTACACTTTAACGAAGAATAGGTGATCAGATCACGAATTCCGGAAAATGGAAAAATAAGACATGGTTATTGTATGTCTCGTCAATATGATTTTTATAAGAATTACTATTGAGACTGTTTGTAATTTGAAGTATATGTTTTGTTAATGTTATCAAGAGGTTGGTATTACATCATGTTCAAAGAAATGCAAACATGATAAATCGGTTACTTGCAGTTGTTTGGCTCATAAAGTACACTCCATAATTCTAATGCTTTCTCTGCAGATCGTAATACATTAGCTTAATCAATTGTTTACTAAGTGCGATTTTATTGAAACAGGTCTAATTTAAACTTTGGACATATGGTCAGATAAGCCAAATATGCAATATTTGTATACATTACAATAATTCATGTTTGTTTATTATTATTTTTATTTTATTTTTCTCATTATTTTTTTTCACCTTTTTCATATTCATATATTTATTACAGAGCATGCCAGTATTAATATTTATCTATTGTTCAAAAAGTGTATCATAAAGTTGACAGATTTGTAAAATCAAATTGCTTGTTTCTGAATCCTTAATATTATTTCATTGTATAATATCGTTTAATGTTGATTTATCTGAAAAAATATTGTTTAAACTAATCCAAATATGTTAGCTTGTATTAATTGTTCATATCATCAAATATTAATAACAAAAACAAAACCTCTTGGTCTGTGCAAATTTTATTACTACCATACCAGGCATATCCAATGGTTGTCCCTGTGAATTTGCCTTCTTTGTTGATTTAATGAAGGGTAGTTAGTAGTTTTGATATCATCTAAGCCCGCTGTGTTAACAAAGAAGTTTTACAAGGAAATGTTGGTATCTACCCTTCTGGTCTTTCTGTGTATAATAAATGTCATCTTCATATTGTAGTCCATCAGCTAGTTTTCAAAAGCGCTCTAGTTAAGGAGTTTGTGTTACACCCCAGGGTACCGCGATTTTTTTTTGATAGAATTCAACTTCATTATCTTATTGATAAAATACAAGGTGTTAGACTAAAAAAATAAAGGCAACAGTAGTATACCGCTGTTCAAAACTCATAAATCCATGAACAAAAAACAAAATTGGGTAACAAACTAAAACCGAGGGAAACGCATTAAATATAAGAGAAGAACAACGACACGACACAACACTAAAATGTAACACACACAGAAACGGACCAAGCATCAGACAAAATCCCAATGAGAATAACAAATATAACATCAAAACCAAATACATGAATTTGGGATAGACAAGTACCGTGACACGTCTTATCGCAATGTGAAATTACACTCAAAAATAAGAGAAAACAAACGACGCAACATTAAAATGTAACACACACAGACACGAACAATAATATAACAATGGCCATATTCCTGACTTGGTACAGGACATTTTTAAAGGAAAAAATGGTGGGTTGAACCTGGTTTTGTGGCATGCCAAACCTCGCACTTTAATGGCAATGTTAAATATAACATTGAAATGACAACATAATATTACAGGACTACAATACAAATAAATAGGAGAACGTATTAGACAAAGAAACACATGATTAATGAATAACAAAAAGCATCAGGTTTAAAATTCAATACGTCAAAAACGTGCCTCGTCCACACAAAACTCACCAGTGACGCCCAGATATAAAAGATCGAAAGCGAAAAAAAGTACAAAGTTGTACAGCACTGAAGATCAAAAGTTGAAAAAGGCTATGTCAAATACGGCTATGTTTTTATGCTTGGGATAAGAACATCCTTATTATTTAGAACAGTTAATGCTATTGAATGTATTGCAAACAGTAAATTTTATCAAATGAATATAACAGATATACATAATGAAACTGAAGTATTAACTCATTACAGAAAACAAACACGAATACATAATGCAAAGACCAGCACAGAATAGACACACCCGACTCAGTCCAAATTGTCCAAAAGAGGTTTAAAAATGTCCCTTTCAATGGTTCCCTCATTTAGCTATCACGACTAAGTAATTTTTAATTAAAATTGTCAATATAAAGCGATTAAAAAATAATAAATTATAGTTTTAAACAACTAAAACAGATATAAAACTATCATATTTAATGTAACTCTGAATATTTTTTGTTTTAAAAACATTACAAACAATCCGATTTTTTGGGTTAAAGTTGAGGCATATTTTCTCATTTCATAAAGAAATTCGTAATGTAATTATCCGTTTTTGTGAATTAAAATTTAAAATTGACCGGTATGCAATGTTTAAACTATTTGCAGTATTTATATATCGTCTAAAATATGAATTATTCAATAAAACATATGTACGTGCAGATACTCGTGAAATACCGGAAATCATCACATTACCGTCTTCGAATCAGTCGATAATATATTCATACATGAGTGAAAACATAAGCACTTTAAGCTTATTAATTTGCAACTGAAAACAAACATTAAATTGACGAGTATGTTGTTTTTGTGAGACAAATTATTTTATAAAGTAAATGTGTGAAAACATATTTATGAAAAAATGACAAATAAAAGTTATTTTTTTGCGTTCTGAAAGGGTGCACCTTATCGAACTCAATAAAAGTGTGCTTGTTTACATTTTGTATTTAAGTTATGTCGTGATTAAGTTAAGATTGTTTAGTCATTTAATCGACAAACATTGCTTTGAAAGAAGGTCAAATAGTCAGTTGGGGAATTCGTTAAGACTTTTTACTTTCTTTGGCACAAAACTATATCGATTTGCTTTTCGTAATGTATACATTGTTCCTCATTTGATAGTGTTTTTCCCCATTTTCTTTCCTTCTTGCTTGGATATATTGCTTCACTGTTCAATGAATTTTAGTGAGTCTTGTTTTTTTAAATTTTGTACATATTGTCAAATGATTTTGTTACTTTGTTTGCAATCACTTTTTTGCATATGACCGTCAAAACTATTCCCGATACATGTCAGTCTATTTGCTTCATATGCAAAATATCCATCCTGATGCGCATGAATGTCTTTCATCTGGTTGTTTTTGTGTTCAGAGAAGCTCTCATAGATTTTCTAGATCTCCAGTTGACCAAACAATAAAGCAAACATTGAACAGGGATACAAAAACAAGAGGTGGCATTGTTGGTTTCAGTTAAAATCAAAGTTTTTCTAAATGATGGTTGTTTAATGCACATGAAAGAGCTTCAATATCATTAAAATGTCTAGATTTGGCAGGAATTGATAACCATAAACATCCGCACAAAAAGAACTTGAAAAACTCAAATGAAGCGAGAAGAAACTGACTATTAAAATTGGTTCAGACACTGCAAAGGTGGACAAATCCATTTGAAACATCTAGTAAGCAGTTATCTGGCTTTTCCTCGGGTACTGTTGCTTCTTCGGAATTAAGATGCGACCTTCCAAACGCGTATGAAAAGGGAAAGTCGGCATCAGAAAATGTCATTAATGAACGGCTTATTCAAAAGTCAACCAATATCGTCAAACTAATCAAAAGACAAATTGAATCATTGCTTACATTATCAACAAAGGAAATAAAAGGTTAACAGTTAATGAGTGATACGAACAGCATCATATTGAAAGCAGATAAAAATCTTTTTGGTAGCCTGCATGTCATAGCCCGGACTAGACAGTTGGATATACGAAAGGTACTCCAGTTTGAATTATGTCCTCTTCCATGGTCTCTTGCAAACGTTGATGATACACCTGTAAAGACAAATAAATCGGTCCTAGGTGGTATTTAAGAAAAGGACGTTGAACAAATGTAAGCCATTCCTGAGGAAAGCATGTGGATATTTGATGGTACGGCAGTTATTCAATCCTTTACTAGGATACCAAGTTTCTGATTTGGCAATTGTTGTTTAATAAAACACCCTTTTAGTTTCAGAAAGAGCTCCCCGCATTGATTTTGTCACTGAACAGTATCACACAATATCCATAAAAAAATTAGAACGGGATCGCAGTTCCTTGGGAGGTCAAATCATTACGACAATTTCTAGATCAAAACAATCTTGGCCTCGGCAATTGAAGAAATTGTTGTCAGTTGGTAGACTAAGACTAATACAATTAATATAATAGTCCCAGTTTATTTGTATCATATGGAAGTATGTGCCACAAACTAGATGTTGAAAATGAAATAGTGACAAGTATAAAATGCATTGAGCCTCTAAACATACAGGAAGAAGCCGACACAAAGATGTTTCTTCATGCAAAACACGTAGCTGGCAAAGGTTATGATTCAATTGGTATAAAATCATTTGACATGGATGTGGAAGTATTGGCCTGCTATTTTCAGAATTATATTAGTTCTAATATTATTATTCCAAATGCAGATTCATAAATGTGCAATTATCATCTACTGCCCCAAATAAAAGATGCAATGTTAAAGCACATCAAACGAGCCAACTTTCAGGCAAAGATTTGGAAATCTGCTCTTCAACACAACACTGTTCCATCGCCAAACAACCATGGTTAGATTGTTAAGAACGATTTGATCAGCATCAATTGGCTAGACCAACCGCCAGTGTTAGATGCTTTATTGATATTGATAAGCTGTTCTTGTAAAGCTGGTTTTGCCACAAGAAGATATTCATGTGTTCGACACGGTTTATCCTGTACAGGTGGCTGCAAATGTACGAATGCTTGTAGCAACAAGAATAATCAATCGTTCATATGGCTGACGATGACGATGACGACGAAGATGATGAAGATAATGGTGATGATAATTCGGTAGATGGCGTTGACGAAAATGAAGATGATTCTATGGATTGACCTTCTTCATGACCTTAAAATGTGATGATTCTGTTGTTAAAAGAACTTTAATATAGATCTTGAAACCCTGACAGTTCTTTTATTTTTTTAGTACTATGTGTGTTTTTTAATGTGATGTACATTGCTTATGTTTGTGTTTGTCATTGATTCCATGTTTTTTCCCTTTCTTCCCTTTTAATTTTGTTCAACTGCCTTCAGTTACTTGATGCTCTATGTATCAATGTAAAAAATATACCTTTTTTTATCAAGAAAACTAGTATGTATGCTTTGTTTCATTCAAAATCATGAATTTTGGATATTACCCTCCCCCTTTTTTTCTTGGTCCTTTTAAAAACTAAATAAAAATTAGCCTTCGTATTTATAAGATATGATTTGTTCAATTTGATAAGAGAAATAGTACCGAATACTTGGTTACATTTTCTTTTTTCTGTATATATGGGTTACATGCTTCCAATGGGTAACTAAATCCCTTACTTTGTAGTATCTAAACATGGGCGAGCATTGTCTCACAGAACAGTATTGCCCAAGTGGGTTAGCTATTGGTTGCAAAGTTCTGAATACCTCAGATGAAACTGTTACAGTTCGTGTAAGTCAGGGGCAAGAACAAACACATCTGAATTCTTCACCAATTCAACATACTCAATTGGACACAAATTGGGTGGAATTCCAAACATAAGGTCCACGGGACATCTGATTTCCCGTCCTTATAATTAAAATATTAGAGGTACACTTAGTTGTAGAATTAATACTGCTTCTATATGCCATCATGATATAGGGAATATGGTTATCCCAAATCATTCCTATGGAAATTAACAAAGTTTGTCAACATCTTCAAAGGGTCCTATTAAACCTTTCGACCAGACTTTGTGGTCTGTAAGGGGTTGTATCAGTTTTTGTGTACGCCTGATTTTGACAAATAATCTGAAATAAATTTGATTCGAGTTCCCTCTTGATCACTATGTAATTGGAGAGGGAAACCAAATCTACATAAATTCGGTGATGTCTTTGTCGGCAACCGTCATAGCCGTATGATCAGCTACTGGGTAGGAATCTTTCCATTTGGAAAATTAATCTCAGAGGACAATTATATATTAATTATCATCTTGAGAAATTGGTAATGGTCCAACAATATATACGCAGATTCTTTCTAAAGGGGCACCACTTATTAATGGTCTTTGAGGGGATCTTCATAACCCAGGCCCAGACTTACCTGAGAACAGTCCCCAGTTTGTGGTGGGGTTCGAGTTGTTTAGTCTTTAATTTTCTATGTTTTGTCTTCTCTACTATTGATTGTCGTTTTACTTTTAGCCCTGGCGTTGTCAGTTTGTTTTCAATCTATGAGTGTGACTGTCCCTCTGGCATATTTCGTCCCTCTCTTACTTTGGGCACAAAGATCACAATCTAGTATCTTCAGCCATTCTTGGTCAATGAAACCTGAACATTGGTTATATCCTGCTTAAAGGGTCTCATTTCACTTCTTAAATTTAGTCTGATAATTTCCCAAATGATATAATCACTCTCTTGTAAAACTTTTATTTCAGTTTTTTTTTATTTGTCTTTTTTATTTATTTTTCTTCTCAATTTTTTTCAAGAGAGAAAAGGTGTCTAGCATCAAACGTATGAAATATTGGGCATCGTTGCAATCTTCTAAAACAGTTTGATGAGTAAGTTGGTTTCTACGGTCCTGACAACCACAACTGCTGTGCATGACAAGTTTTGTTTATAACATACACACAATTTACCACAAATAGTACTTCGGTACTGACATGATTTATAACAAACATCTCTAAATTGTCCTTTAATAATTTTTGTAATTATTAAGAAACTAAGGTTTCAACTCCTTCAGGCAAAGTTGACCTTAGATGAATTTGGCTATTTGTTTTAAGTGTTTTTGTCACAAAGCTCTTCGTGGTTTCAGTACTTATACACCCCTCCAATTTCAAATGTTTGACTTTGAGTGTTCCTGATGAAAGTAATTCCAGAACAGGAGCTTCCGATGCATGACATAATTGTTGTTTTTCATTTTTTTTTCTTCACTTAGCACGAAACATTAAGGAACAACGATAGAGCATGACATGTCCATAAGGAGCCCACTGACAGCCCTAATAGGGCCAAATCAAGTTATGCTTCAGTGATTTCCTATATAATCAACCAAATTTTCTAACTAAAAGGGTGGCGCCAAGGCCCCACCCTGATTCGCCTATGAGGACTGGTTGTCTTACACTTAGAATAATGGGTCCCGCTAAGGTGACATATCTTCCTGCTTACTGTTATCTTGTGAACAAGCACGTAAAAAATCAATAAATCTTGCAATCAGTATTTCATTCCTACTTTGACATCATTGGATATGGGGTTGTAAACTGAAATCAAAGTGTTTGACCTGGAACATAAATTATGACGCACCCGCTGGTGTTGATGTATATATGTTACAGGCATTTTCTAAAACTAGGCATTTTGTAAAATGACTAAATTTTCAGGCAATGTAGAAAATGCCTAACCTTGACAGGCATTATACAAAATGACTAAAAATACCTAGTCATTTTGTAAAATGACTGAAATTTTGTGGCAAAATTCCACAAATTGCCTGTTGAGTTTCAGGCAATTTGTAGAAGGGGGATATCCTTGAGATGCATACGACAAAAGTGGACAAAAAATATCTTGCAAAAAGTAAATAATGATTCGTTAGAATTAATTGATTCTCCTTAAACCAGATGGGAAGGTTTTTATGTCTTATGCTATGTTCTTTTAAGTGAAACTACGTTCATTGCGTACTCACACTGTATTTCAGATTCCAATTGTGAATTTATGATTAGTTTGTCAAAATGATATAAGGATAAATTGTTCTGTCAAAAGAACAGAATTTGTAATCAAAATTTAAGAAAATCTAGATTCAAAACAGTAAAGTGAAACATATGAAGCAGAAAAAAAAAAAATAGTTTTCAATTGACTGATTATTGTTTTTTTTCTTTTTTTGCTTCAGTCGCAAATATGTCATGCATTTTTAAAACGTGAACTATTTGGTTACAAATCCTTATGGTTATTTCTACAGTTGATTGACCTGAAAAAAGGACAGAAGTTTAGACTGCAGCTTGCAATTGAAATGACGGTATTAAGGACAGGAACAGAAAATTACCCCTGCAGAACAGCCATAGAGTTCTTAACGTGCAGACAGTGTTGACTGAAAGGGCAATTTCTCCTGAAGGAGTTGATTGACCATTGACTTAATTTTTGATATTACTTTGCTGAACATTATTGCTGTTTATCTCTCTCTCTCTCTCGTTTTATAATATTCAAGATAATAACCAGAAACTGCAAAATTTCCATAAATTACCAATTCATGGGCAGCAATCAAACAACGGGTTTTCCGAGCATCTGAAAATATAAGGGCTGATATATCTTAACCTGAAGAACTTGTTAACCCCCATGTCAGATTTGCTCTAAATTAATTATATTTAGAGATATATTAAGCCTAAAACTTTGTATTTTGCCCCTATGTTTCATTTATAGCCATGTTGGCTATATTGTTTGGCAATCGGGGATTAATGGGACAGATTTTTTAAACAAGATACTCCAATGCTGATTGTGGCGAAGTTTAGTTATATTTGACTGAGTAATTCCATAGAAGAACATGTTTGTGAAAGTAAACAGACGAAGACGGAAGACAGCAGCCAAGTGGTGATAAAAGGTCACTTGGCCCCTTTAGCTTAGAGAGCTAGAAATTGACAAAGAAAAGAAAAATAACAGTGCTTTGACAGGAGCGTCTCCAGCTTTAGAAGGATCTGCTTCAGTCCGTTAAAGGCTATAAGTCAAAAGGTGCAAGTTAAACGAATCATAATAATATACTTTGTTTTTGTTTGGGAACATACGAAAAAGAAGATATCCATGTGTGACGTGTGTGCTTATTGCAAACCTGATGCTACCTAACTTTAAGTATTTTATCGGTAAAGGTAATGAAAGAGCTAAAGTGTGAAGATCCAGATTTATCCAAATGTGGTTGGAGTGCTATTAGATTTTACGCCCAAAAATATATTTGCAAAAAATCAGGAGAAATATTGTGTAATGTTCTGTCATCCAAACATTTTGAGAAATTAAAAAAAAAATGTCAAGTTCTGTACTTGTATGAATTGGAATAATTCATTAAAGTGTATTCTTGATTATTTTAGCTCTTCTCTTTTAATTTAGTAATTATCTTAAATAAAACTGCTCTGGTGTTCAAATCTTTAAATTGTTTTTCTTAACATTTCATTCTATAAAATAATTGCAGGCATTTTGTAAAATGCCTATCAATTTTTACAGGCATTTTGTAAAATGCCTAGAAAATTTAGTCATTATGTATAATGACTGAATCTTACAGGCATTTTAGAAAATGCCTAAAGTTTTCAGGCATTTTACAAAATGCCTAAATTTAGAAAATGCCTGTAACATATACATGTCAAGTATAAACTTTGACATCATAAGGGTTCTCAAGATATAGAGTAAACATGATCTTTACCATAGGACATTGGTTTGTCTAATAAAACATTTTTTCACCTTGACGTTTGACCTAGGAAGTTGTACATACATTATTGCGCACTCTCTGGTGTTGGTTAATATACATGAAACTTTGAAATTATAACGGTTCTATAAATATAGAGCGGACACAATTTGTTATGGACAGACAGACTGATTACTAAAGGGTGTCCGCCATTTAACGGGCCCTAATTACATCTCTTAAGAAAGTCATACATTGACTTTGTTACATTACAATTATTTCAGAGTAGAATGTTGATATCACTTTGTTTTGTTTCAATTTATGATTAGGAATATCCCTAATAGGTATCTTTTGTCTCTATTTAAACAAACAGAGCTTAAATTACCTAATGTAAAATCTTGTGTGTCTGTACACAGTTTTACACCATAATAATGACGTCCTCTCTTGGTCGTGGTATCCCGCAGTAAGGTTAAATTGTTACTGTTCGACAAAATTTCTTTTAACTGTATTTCCGACAAAATACCGGCTTCTCTTGCCATTTTACTAATTGATGATAGAGCTGGTAAAGTAATTGTATCCTCCAGTAAAAATTCTGACAATTTCTTTAATTAGTGGTGATATGTTATCTCGTGAAACAATGAACTGCAGACAGCTGTAAACAGCTTCCCTAACTTTGCAAGAGTTGGGGCTTACTCCTTCCTTTTCTTTCAATTTAAATTTAAATGTTGGAGCATGTTATTCCTCTGGTTGTTGTTAGGTTTTTGTCTGCCAAAATGATATTTTTTCTCTCAATTTTAAACTGTCTGCATTTAGTAAATTGCATTGGTTACTAGCACTATTTTAGACTGTTGGTTTTTTTAGCTTTGGGTTTTCTGTTTCAGTTTTGGAGATTGAGATGCTGTTGACGTCCCAAACTTTCTTTTCGGGTTAATATTCTGTCTTTCTTTCCTTTTGTTTGCTTGTTTTAGTTTGAAAGTTTTGAAGATGCTACACATAGTTTTCTTTTTACAGTTGTCTGCTGATAAGTTAGTTCGTTAGTCTGGTTTTTCGTTTACTGAAAGTGCTTTTAGAGTTGAATTGTTGAGAGCGGGTAATTGGAAAAAAGTAAAAACACAAAAATACTGAACTCCGAGGAAAATTCAAAAAGGAAAATCAAAAATCAAAAGGCAAAATCAAAAGTCCAAACACATCAAACGAATGGATAACAACTGTCATATTCCTGACTTGGTACAGGCATTTTCTAATGTAGAAAATGGTGGATTGAACCTGGTTTTATAGCTAGCTAAACCTCTCACTTGTATGACAGTCGCATCAAATTCCATTACATTGTCAACGATGCATGAACAAAACAAACATACTCAAAGAGTAAAAATGTCAAAAATAGGGGTACAACAGTCAATATTGTGTTATCATCTTAATATCACTACATAAACAACAAATGTAACAAAGTAGCACAAAAAGGCATACATCAAATTTAACATTCTCATTTTGCTTTTCTTATACGGCTGAATTTATCTATGTAAAGTCTACCCATAAATGAAAGAAGGTTTTCATTACTGGTGTAAAATTGCGCGTTTGAAATTCGCACAGGTAGACATAAACATAATTTTGTCGTATGACGGCATACATAAATGCAGACTCACGTAAAGTAGATATAACAAAAAACAGACTTACAGTAAAAATAATAAATAAAATAATGGTGTGGTTCAAAGTATGACGGGACACATAAGTACAGTTTCACGTAAAATACGGCTGAATTTATCTATGTAAAGTCTACCCATAAATGATAGAAGGTTTTCATTACTGGTGTAAAATTGCGCGTTTGAAATTCGCACAGGTAGACATAAAAATAATTTTGTCGTATGACGGCATACATAAATGCAGACTCACGTAAAGTAGATATAACAAAAACCAGATTTAACAGTAAAAGTAATAATAATAAATAAAATAATGGTGTGGTTCAAAGTATGACGGGATACATAAGTACAGTTTCACGTCAAATGTATATCATAAAAAACAGACTAAACAGAAAAAGTAGTCTTATTGAATAAAATAGTTTAGTCATTCATAGTATGTCAAGATCCTTAAGTAAAAGTAATATCAATAAATGAAATAATTTTGCCGTTCAAAGTATGTGGTTTTACGTAACCACAGAGTCACTTCAAATGAATATCTAAAAAAGACATATAAAAGAATACTATAATACGTAATTAAGATGATAACAAACGTCATTACGCAAAATCTATACTTCAAGACCATCTTGTATTATTTGTGAAGTTGATACGGAATATTTATCAACAAGTTCTGGGTATCTTCCGATGAACTTTTTTAGAAAAAGGACGAGACGTTCTTTGACATACCCCTGGTTCATCAATTTTCTGCTCAGACACTGGTGACGTTTTACAAAGTCTGAATAGGAGCTGCAAGCTCTTGAATACCTAATAAGTTGGGAAATGTATATTCCATATGCAGGTGAAGTTGGTATATTACTACTAAGGTGGGGGAAATTGATAATTTCAAAATTAAAATCGTCTCGTTTGTCATAGATTCTGGTACTGAGATGACTGTGTATGTCAAATTCGAGGTATAAGTCTAAAAATGAGGCAGAGGAAGCCATGTCTGTGGTCTCTTTAATTTCTAGTTCTGGTGGGTATATTAATGGAATCCAATCAGAAAAGTTCGGATTGTTAATGGACAGAACATCATCAATATATCTGAAAGTGAAATTAAATAACCTGGCTTCTTTGATCTTCTTGTTTTTGACAAGTGTCTGAAGGAACTCCGATTCATATGAAAATAAGAAGAGGTCGGCAAGGAGAGGCGCACAGTTCGTTCCCATAGGAATGCCGACAATTTGTTGAAAAAGTCTACCTCCAAATTCAACAAATATGTTGTCAATAAGAAACTCCAGCATACTGATCACTTGTTCCTCTGTGTAGTATGTTTTACCCTTTTGTTCCTTATTAACAAAATATGCCTTATGGTATCCCAAAGTGATAAATTTATAGCGTATGCTACCATTTTTATGATGAAAAGCATTGTGAATTATTTCTTTTAGACGGGTTTTCAATTTCACATGGGGAATGGTTGTATACAAGGTTGAAAAATCAAAAGTTTTAATAGAACTAATTGCAGAAAAAGACCGAGATTTAAAATTATCCAGAAGTTCTTTAGAGTTTTTCAGAATCCACATATGGTTAATACCACTACGTGAGTAAACAGTTTCACAGTATATCTGAAGACCCTCTTTAACTGCGGACAGAATTTTAGTCAATCTAATGGACAATTCTTTAGTAGAACAAGCAGATGAGCCGGCAATGTACCGTTGTTTGTACGGAATTTTGTGAAGTTTAGGTATCCAATACAAACAAGGTAAGTCCTCGGATTTGTTGTTCAATGCAATGTTCATAGAAGCCATGAAGGACTTATGATTCGCCAAAATCTCATCCTTGTCAAATGATATGTTTTTGTATGTGGGATTACCTGAGTGTTCATTTATTCCTAATTCTTTTATAAGACACTCGTAGTAATACGATTTACATACAAAGACAATATTATTTGAAGCTTTGTCCGCAGGAACAACAACATACTTATCTTGAAGAGATGATAGACATTTCATAGCCTCTTTGAAAATGGACTTAGGTCGATCATTCACACAGTTTTTCAACTTATGAATGCGACGTTTTATCAGAGACCTGATTGTTTTGACCCATTCTGACAAAGTGTCCAGTTGCACTTCTTCTCGCTTAGCCCATGCTCTGGCGTAGTTCTCAATGGAATCCATAATTATTTTGAAGTTATGGTTCCAATTGATGTGTTGGGGTTCTCTAAACTTAGGACCACGAGAAATCACCTTTCGGAGATTTTCATGTTGAATTATGTTTAGATCCCCAGTAATAACATGGGCAGAGGGGCTGTAATTGTAAGGCGAGTTGGAACAGTCACATGTCAGAGGTTTATTTAGGTATTGTTCTAAATCAAGGTCCTGTAATGCTTGTTTATAGTTAAATATTTTGGGTGCAATGGTTTTGGTGTAACTGTAGGATACAATAGGAACAGACTGATTTTGAAAATAAATAGGAATTTTAGATGTTACCTCCTTGTGATGTAGAACGTTGCTGATGTTGATTGCATCAATTCCTCTATTGTTAAAGTGAACAGGAAGGAATTTCCTCTTTTCCTCATGCAAAGGTTCCGATCTTACTGGTTTAAAGAGACGGAAAAGAGCTACATCACAAATTATACTGACAAGTCTGTATATTGGAGAAAATGTATTAGTACCTCCTTTGTCAAGTGCATAATCTCTCAAACATTTTAGAAAATTAACCGGCAGTGAAAAAAGAATAGTTCTAATGTAATGTAACCCTAACGGATGATGCAGATGAGAAAGAAGGTCATCAAAGCTTCCAGAGGCCGATCTCGATTTGGAAGACTTTTTTACATTAGGCCGATGGTAACGTTTTTGTCCATGACTACGTTGGTTTCGTAAGGTAGTATTAAACAAACTCATTACATTAACATCACTGCAGGCTGGACTTGACAAATTTCCTACTCCTTTGACATTATCATTGCAACCATATGGCATTGCAGTACCTAGTTCCCTTATCCAGAAATTTTCTCTATCTTTTCGGAAAGGAGTACTAAGTAGTGGACTATTTGTGTGGTGATAAATTTTCTCGATGATGCGTACTTTCATAGATAACGAAGGATCATGGTCCGGTTGATTAAAGTGGTTATAAAGAACCCTGAATTGCGGATCTTTATTATCAGACCGGTGTTGATTCATCCTTTTACGTAAAGTTTGTCGAGTTTCACCAACATAAAGTAGTCCACACAAAGTACATTCGATTCCATACACTACATTGTCCGTGGAACAGTCCAGAGGTTCGAAAGATTTAGTATAATACGTTTTTCCTGTTAAGTTACTGGTGAAATCAGGAGTCGTGATTAACATATCACGTGTCTTACACGTGCTCCTTTTTCCTTTTTTGTGTTTACAAGAAGAAATGATAGGTGTTGATTCACTTGTAGCAGGTGTATTCAAACAGTCGAAAATATTAACGGAACATGGCTTTAATTTATGAAAAGTATCTGAATTTTTAAAGTAGTAATTACCTTCTGGCTGAACGTACGTCAAATCAGGGGTATCCCGGAGGATATTCCGTGGAACACACAAATCAAATGCTACAGTGTTCCGTGTAGCAAAAGGGGACCTTGGTAACCCGGGCGACGTCCCAGCCGGTTTGTTCTTAGTATTATTTGTATTCATCATGCATAAAGCTACCAAGTTAATGATGCCCTCGGGGAAAAATCCACCAGCAGTAAAGTTTCTTCTAGGAAGAAACTTGACATCGAATTGGTTGTAGTAAAAAGTAAAAACACAAAAATACTGAACTCCGAGGAAAATTCAAAAAGGAAAATCAAAAATCAAAAGGCAAAATCAAAAGTCCAAACACATCAAACGAATGGATAACAACTGTCATATTCCTGACTTGGTACAGGCATTTTCTAATGTAGAAAATGGTGGATTGAACCTGGTTTTATAGCTAGCTAAACCTCTCACTTGTATGACAGTCGCATCAAATTCCATTACATTGTCAACGATGCATGAACAAAACAAACATACTCAAAGAGTAAAAATGTCAAAAATAGGGGTACAACAGTCAATATTGTGTTATCATCTTAATATCACTACATAAACAACAAATGTAGCAAAGTAGCACAAAAAGGCATTCATCAAATTTAACATTCTCATTTTGCTTTTCTTATACGGCTGAATTTATCTATGTAAAGTCTACCCATAAATGAAAGAAGGTTTTCATTACTGGTGTAAAATTGCGCGTTTGAAATTCGCACAGGTAGACATAAACATAATTTTGTCGTATGACGGCATACATAAATGCAGACTCACGTAAAGTAGATATAACAAAAAACAGACTTACAGTAAAAATAATAAATAAAATAATGGTGTGGTTCAAAGTATGACGGGACACATAAGTACAGTTTCACGTAAAATACGGCTGAATTTATCTATGTAAAGTCTACCCATAAATGATAGAAGGTTTTCATTACTGGTGTAAAATTGCGCGTTTGAAATTCGCACAGGTAGACATAAAAATAATTTTGTCGTATGACGGCATACATAAATGCAGACTCACGTAAAGTAGATATAACAAAAACCAGATTTAACAGTAAAAGTAATAATAATAAATAAAATAATGGTGTGGTTCAAAGTATGACGGGATACATAAGTACAGTTTCACGTCAAATGTATATCATAAAAAACAGACTAAACAGAAAAAGTAGTCTTATTGAATAAAATAGTTTAGTCATTCATAGTATGTCAAGATCCTTAAGTAAAAGTAATATCAATAAATGAAATAATTTTGCCGTTCAAAGTATGTGGTTTTACGTAACCACAGAGTCACTTCAAATGAATATCTAAAAAAGACATATAAAAGAATACTATAATACGTAATTAAGATGATAACAAACGTCAGTACGCAAAATCTATACTTCAAGACCATCTTGTATTATTTGTGAAGTTGATACGGAATATTTATCAACAAGTTCTGGGTATCTTCCGATGAACTTTTTTAGAAAAAGGACGAGACGTTCTTTGACAAACCCCTGGTTCATCAATTTTCTGCTCAGACACTGGTGACGTTTTACAAAGTCTGAATAGGAGCTGCAAGCTCTTGAATACCTAATAAGTTGGGAAATGTATATTCCATATGCAGGTGAAGTTGGTATATTACTACTAAGGTGGGGGAAATTGATAATTTCAAAATTAAAATCGTCTCGTTTGTCATAGATTCTGGTACTGAGATGACTGTGTATGTCAAATTCGAGGTATAAGTCTAAAAATGAGGCAGAGGAAGCCATGTCTGTGGTCTCTTTAATTTCTAGTTCTGGTGGGTATATTAATGGAATCCAATCAGAAAAGTTCGGATTGTTAATGGACAGAACATCATCAATATATCTGAAAGTGAAATTAAATAACCTGGCTTCTTTGATCTTCTTGTTTTTGACAAGTGTCTGAAGGAACTCCGATTCATATGAAAATAAGAAGAGGTCGGCAAGGAGAGGCGCACAGTTCGTTCCCATAGGAATGCCGACAATTTGTTGAAAAAGTCTACCTCCAAATTCAACAAATATGTTGTCAATAAGAAACTCCAGCATACTGATCACTTGTTCCTCTGTGTAGTATGTTTTACCCTTTTGTTCCTTATTAACAAAATATGCCTTATGGTATCCCAAAGTGATAAATTTATAGCGTATGCTACCATTTTTATGATGAAAAGCATTGTGAATTATTTCTTTTAGACGGGTTTTCAATTTCACATGGGGAATGGTTGTATACAAGGTTGAAAAATCAAAAGTTTTAATAGAACTAATTGCAGAAAAAGACCGAGATTTAAAATTATCCAGAAGTTCTTTAGAGTTTTTCAGAATCCACATATGGTTAATACCACTACGTGAGTAAACAGTTTCACAGTATATCTGAAGACCCTTTTTAACTGCGGACAGAATTTTAGTCAATCTAATGGACAATTCTTTAGTAGAACAAGCAGATGAGCCGGCAATGTACCGTTGTTTGTACGGAATTTTGTGAAGTTTAGGTATCCAATACAAACAAGGTAAGTCCTCGGATTTGTTGTTCAATGCAATGTTCATAGAAGCCATGAAGGACTTATGATTCGCCAAAATCTCATCCTTGTCAAATGATATGTTTTTGTATGTGGGATTACCTGAGTGTTCATTTATTCCTAATTCTTTTATAAGACACTCGTAGTAATACGATTTACATACAAAGACAATATTATTTGAAGCTTTGTCCGCAGGAACAACAACATACTTATCTTGAAGAGATGATAGACATTTCATAGCCTCTTTGTCACTGAAAATGGACTTAGGTCGATCATTCACACAGTTTTTCAACTTATGAATGCGACGTTTTATCAGAGACCTGATTGTTTTGACCCATTCTGACAAAGTGTCCAGTTGCACTTCTTCTCGCTTAGCCCATGCTCTGGCGTAGTTCTCAATGGAATCCATAATTATTTTGAAGTTATGGTTCCAATTGATGTGTTGGGGTTCTCTAAACTTAGGACCACGAGAAATCACCTTTCGGAGATTTTCATGTTGAATTATGTTTAGATCCCCAGTAATAACATGGGCAGAGGGGCTGTAATTGTAAGGCGAGTTGGAACAGTCACATGTCAGAGGTTTATTTAGGTATTGTTCTAAATCAAGGTCCTGTAATGCTTGTTTATAGTTAAATATTTTGGGTGCAATGGTTTTGGTGTAACTGTAGGATACAATAGGAACAGACTGATTTTGAAAATAAATAGGAATTTTAGATGTTACCTCCTTGTGATGTAGAACGTTGCTGATGTTGATTGCATCAATTCCTCTATTGTTAAAGTGAACAGGAAGGAATTTCCTCTTTTCCTCATGCAAAGGTTCCGATCTTACTGGTTTAAAGAGACGGAAAAGAGCTACATCACAAATTATACTGACAAGTCTGTATATTGGAGAAGATGTATTAGTACCTCCTTTGTCAAGTGCATAATCTCTCAAACATTTTAGAAAATTAACCGGCAGTGAAAAAAGAATAGTTCTAATGTAATGTAACCCTAACGGATGATGCAGATGAGAAAGAAGGTCATCAAAGCTTCCAGAGGCCGATCTCGATTTGGAAGACTTTTTTACATTAGGCCGATGGTAACGTTTTTGTCCATGACTACGTTGGTTTCGTAAGGTAGTATTAAACAAACTCATTACATTAACATCACTGCAGGCTGGACTTGACAAATTTCCTACTCCTTTGACATTATCATTGCAACCATATGGCATTGCAGTACCTAGTTCCCTTATCCAGAAATTTTCTCTATCTTTTCGGAAAGGAGTACTAAGTACTGGACTATTTGTGTGGTGATAAATTTTCTCGATGATGCGTACTTTCATAGATAACGAAGGATCATGGTCCGGTTGATTAAAGTGGTTATAAAGAACCCTGAATTGCGGATCTTTATTATCAGACCGGTGTTGATTCATCCTTTTACGTAAAGTTTGTCGAGTTTCACCAACATAAAGTAGTCCACACAAAGTACATTCGATTCCATACACTACATTGTCCGTGGAACAGTCCAGAGGTTCGAAAGATTTAGTATAATACGTTTTTCCTGTTAAGTTACTGGTGAAATCAGGAGTCGTGATTAACATATCACGTGTCTTACACGTGCTCCTTTTTCCTTTTTTGTGTTTACAAGAAGAAATGATAGGTGTTGATTCACTTGTAGCAGGTGTATTCAAACAGTCGAAAATATTAACGGAACATGGCTTTAATTTATGAAAAGTATCTGAATTTTTAAAGTAGTAATTACCTTCTGGCTGAACGTACGTCAAATCAGGGGTATCCCGGAGGATATTCCGTGGAACACACAAATCAAATGCTACAGTGTTCCGTGTAGCAAAAGGGGACCTTGGTAACCCGGGCGACGTCCCAGCCGGTTTGTTCTTAGTATTATTTGTATTCATCATGCATAAAGCTACCAAGTTAATGATGCCCTCGGGGAAAAATCCACCAGCAGTAAAGTTTCTTCTAGGAAGAAACTTGACATCGACTTGGTTGTAGTAAAAAGTAAAAACACAAAAATACTGAACTCCGAGGAAAATTCAAAAAGGAAAATCAAAAATCAAAAGGCAAAATCAAAAGTCCAAACACATCAAACGAATGGATAACAACTGTCATATTCCTGACTTGGTACAGGCATTTTCTAATGTAGAAAATGGTGGATTTAACCTGGTTTTATAGCTAGCTAAACCTCTCACTTGTATGACAGTCGCATCAAATTCCATTACATTGTCAACGATGCATGAACAAAACAAACATACTCAAAGAGTAAAAATGTCAAAAATAGGGGTACAACAGTCAATATTGTGTTATCATCTTAATATCACTACATAAACAACAAATGTAGCAAAGTAGCACAAAAAGGCATTCATCAAATTTAACATTCTCATTTTGCTTTTCTTATACGGCTGAATTTATCTATGTAAAGTCTACCCATAAATGAAAGAAGGTTTTCATTACTGGTGTAAAATTGCGCGTTTGAAATTCGCACAGGTAGACATAAACATAATTTTGTCGTATGACGGCATACATAAATGCAGACTCACGTAAAGTAGATATAACAAAAAACAGACTTACAGTAAAAATAATAAATAAAATAATGGTGTGGTTCAAAGTATGACGGGACACATAAGTACAGTTTCACGTAAAATACGGCTGAATTTATCTATGTAAAGTCTACCCATAAATGATAGAAGGTTTCTATTACTGGTGTAAAATTGCGCGTTTGAAATTCGCACAGGTAGACATAAAAATAATTTTGTCGTATGACGGCATACATAAATGCAGACTCACGTAAAGTAGATATAACAAAAACCAGATTTAACAGTAAAAGTAATAATAATAAATAAAATAATGGTGTGGTTCAAAGTATGACGGGATACATAAGTACAGTTTCACGTCAAATGTATATCATAAAAAACAGACTAAACAGAAAAAGTAGTCTTATTGAATAAAATAGTTTAGTCATTCATAGTATGTCAAGATCCTTAAGTAAAAGTAATATCAATAAATGAAATAATTTTGCCGTTCAAAGTATGTGGTTTTACGTAACCACAGAGTCACTTCAAATGAATATCTAAAAAAGACATATAAAAGAATACTATAATACGTAATTAAGATGATAACAAACGTCAGTACGCAAAATCTATACTTCAAGACCATCTTGTATTATTTGTGAAGTTGATACGGAATATTTATCAACAAGTTCTGGGTATCTTCCGATGAACTTTTTTAGAAAAAGGACGAGACGTTCTTTGACATACCCCTGGTTCATCAATTTTCTGCTCAGACACTGGTGACGTTTTACAAAGTCTGAATAGGAGCTGCAAGCTCTTGAATACCTAATAAGTTGGGAAATGTATATTCCATATGCAGGTGAAGTTGGTATATTACTACTAAGGTGGGGGAAATTGATAATTTCAAAATTAAAATCGTCTCGTTTGTCATAGATTCTGGTACTGAGATGACTGTGTATGTCAAATTCGAGGTATAAGTCTAAAAATGAGGCAGAGGAAGCCATGTCTGTGGTCTCTTTAATTTCTAGTTCTGGTGGGTATATTAATGGAATCCAATCAGAAAAGTTCGGATTGTTAATGGACAGAACATCATCAATATATCTGAAAGTGAAATTAAATAACCTGGCTTCTTTGATCTTCTTGTTTTTGACAAGTGTCTGAAGGAACTCCGATTCATATGAAAATAAGAAGAGGTCGGCAAGGAGAGGCGCACAGTTCGTTCCCATAGGAATGCCGACAATTTGTTGAAAAAGTCTACCTCCAAATTCAACAAATATGTTGTCAATAAGAAACTCCAGCATACTGATCACTTGTTCCTCTGTGTAGTATGTTTTACCCTTTTGTTCCTTATTAACAAAATATGCCTTATGGTATCCCAAAGTGATAAATTTATAGCGTATGCTACCATTTTTATGATGAAAAGCATTGTGAATTATTTCTTTTAGACGGGTTTTCAATTTCACATGGGGAATGGTTGTATACAAGGTTGAAAAATCAAAAGTTTTAATAGAACTAATTGCAGAAAAAGACCGAGATTTAAAATTATCCAGAAGTTCTTTAGAGTTTTTCAGAATCCACATATGGTTAATACCACTACGTGAGTAAACAGTTTCACAGTATATCTGAAGACCCTCTTTAACTGCGGACAGAATTTTAGTCAATCTAATGGACAATTCTTTAGTAGAACAAGCAGATGAGCCGGCAATGTACCGTTGTTTGTACGGAATTTTGTGAAGTTTAGGTATCCAATACAAACAAGGTAAGTCCTCGGATTTGTTGTTCAATGCAATGTTCATAGAAGCCATGAAGGACTTATGATTCGCCAAAATCTCATCCTTGTCAAATGATATGTTTTTGTATGTGGGATTACCTGAGTGTTCATTTATTCCTAATTCTTTTATAAGACACTCGTAGTAATACGATTTACATACAAAGACAATATTATTTGAAGCTTTGTCCGCAGGAACAACAACATACTTATCTTGAAGAGATGATAGACATTTCATAGCCTCTTTGTCACTGAAAATGGACTTAGGTCGATCATTCACACAGTTTTTCAACTTATGAATGCGACGTTTTATCAGAGACCTGATTGTTTTGACCCATTCTGACAAAGTGTCCAGTTGCACTTCTTCTCGCTTAGCCCATGCTCTGGCGTAGTTCTCAATGGAATCCATAATTATTTTGAAGTTATGGTTCCAATTGATGTGTTGGGGTTCTCTAAACTTAGGACCACGAGAAATCACCTTTCGGAGATTTTCATGTTGAATTATGTTTAGATCCCCAGTAATAACATGGGCAGAGGGGCTGTAATTGTAAGGCGAGTTGGAACAGTCACATGTCAGAGGTTTATTTAGGTATTGTTCTAAATCAAGGTCCTGTAATGCTTGTTTATAGTTAAATATTTTGGGTGCAATGGTTTTGGTGTAACTGTAGGATACAATAGGAACAGACTGATTTTGAAAATAAATAGGAATTTTAGATGTTACCTCCTTGTGATGTAGAACGTTGCTGATGTTGATTGCATCAATTCCTCTATTGTTAAAGTGAACAGGAAGGAATTTCCTCTTTTCCTCATGCAAAGGTTCCGATCTTACTGGTTTAAAGAGACGGAAAAGAGCTACATCACAAATTATACTGACAAGTCTGTATATTGGAGAAGATGTATTAGTACCTCCTTTGTCAAGTGCATAATCTCTCAAACATTTTAGAAAATTAACCGGCAGTGAAAAAAGAATAGTTCTAATGTAATGTAACCCTAACGGATGATGCAGATGAGAAAGAAGGTCATCAAAGCTTCCAGAGGCCGATCTCGATTTGGAAGACTTTTTTACATTAGGCCGATGGTAACGTTTTTGTCCATGACTACGTTGGTTTCGTAAGGTAGTATTAAACAAACTCATTACATTAACATCACTGCAGGCTGGACTTGACAAATTTCCTACTCCTTTGACATTATCATTGCAACCATATGGCATTGCAGTACCTAGTTCCCTTATCCAGAAATTTTCTCTATCTTTTCGGAAAGGAGTACTAAGTACTGGACTATTTGTGTGGTGATAAATTTTCTCGATGATGCGTACTTTCATAGATAACGAAGGATCATGGTCCGGTTGATTAAAGTGGTTATAAAGAACCCTGAATTGTGGATCTTTATTATCAGACCGGTGTTGATTCATCCTTTTACGTAAAGTTTGTCGAGTTTCACCAACATAAAGTAGTCCACACAAAGTACATTCGATTCCATACACTACATTGTCCGTGGAACAGTCCAGAGGTTCGAAAGATTTAGTATAATACGTTTTTCCTGTTAAGTTACTGGTGAAATCAGGAGTCGTGATTAACATATCACATGTCTTACACGTGCTCCTTTTTCCTTTTTTGTGTTTACAAGAAGAAATGATAGGTGTTGATTCACTTGTAGCAGGTGTATTCAAACAGTCGAAAATATTAACGGAACATGGCTTTAATTTATGAAAAGTATCTGAATTTTTAAAGTAGTAATTACCTTCTGGCTGAACGTACGTCAAATCAGGGGTATCCCGGAGGATATTCCGTGGAACACACAAATCAAATGCTACAGTGTGGAAATTTACTTGTATTAAAAGGCGGATTCTTGAAATATGTTTGCTGGATTTAATTTTTTTATAATCTCTTAGTAATAATTTTATCTTATTATTAAGCTGCCTAAATTTATATGGTTGGTTGGTGATAATACCGATATCCAGTTTTGAAAAATTCACTGACTGCCAGATTAATAATAACATCTACTGGTGGTGTAGAGATCAAAAGTAATTTGATTTGTAAGCTTTTCAACCTTGATTGGGAGTGGTGGTAAATATGCAATGTTAATTACAATAACTTATACTAAGCTTTAGCTGCAAGATTAGCACATTAAGCAAATCAAAATTTGTACAGACACTATATCACATGAACATCAACATTAACATAAACACTGAACATATAACATGAAAAATACAAAATGCATGTACAAACTGAAACAAATACAGTTAATTTAAACCTGTAAATGACAGTTAGATTTGATAAATGCCTAAATATTATTGAAAAAAGATAGATATGATATAATTTACTCATTATTTTCCTCATGTTTAAAGTCTTATATAAGTTTATATTGAAAACAAGTCTGATGCTTCATATTAAATCAAATTGAAGGGAGAAAACTCTTAATTTTTTTCTTTCAATTATTTTGTTGTACATGTATTTTCAAGCATAAGTTTGACAGGAAAGCTAAAATAAGCACATGCACCACAGTGAAGCAAAAGTTTAACGGTAAAGCTAAAGTAAGCACATGCATAACAGTAAAGCAAAAACACATTGACTTAACAAAAAGTACAAATTGTTAGCATAATATAATTAGAATTTCACTACATATTTTCAAAAAAATACCTGCATCATAATTATTTACTTACCTTAGAATATGTATCTTCACTTTAACTATAAGTTGATTGTTTCTCTTTGCAAATGCTTTTAAATAATATCAGTATGCAGAAAGAGATGGTGAATCCTGCAAAAAAAATTCTGTGAATTCATTAATTTTCGTTAGACACCAATTTTCTTGGATATTGTCGTTACAGAAGAACCACGAAATTAAATGTTCAACGAATGATAATTTTTTTAAAGGTTGATATGTAGACTTCATCAAAACCACGAACATGCTAGTTTTCCTTAATCCACGAAAATTGGTACCCACAAAATAAATGAATCAACAGTATTTACATAACCATGTGCTGTAATTGGTGAAAGATGTGCTTGCAATTAATTTTACCTGTTTTATGATACTTTTGTGCATATCATGCTCTTCTGCTATTTCTCAATACATACATTAAAACATATTTTGTCTATCACATTTAATCAAGACAAAGAAGACAAACTATGAATGAAAATCTAATGGTTTTGAAATATGCAATGAAGCTATTTACAACAGTGAAAAGAGAAAAGTGATAATAATTTATTTGTTGTGTGACATTTATATTTGTATACGAGTCACCATTTTTAAAAACAATTGGTATCTGAACTCTTTTGTATTTTCAAAGGGCAATAACTCTGGAATTTCAAATACAATTTCATCTTTCTTGTATAATTATCTCCTATATGTAAAATAAAAAATGAACTTAAAAATAAGAAACCTGTAAAATGCATTTATTGGGGCATAGACTTTGATTTTATAATTTTTATCAAAAAAACGTTGTTTTAGAAAGGAGAAAGGATGAATGGTAGTGGTGCCTAAAATGCACCACAAAAAACAGAAAATGGAGCAATAGAAAAAAGGTATGGGATTTAGTGCCTATGATATTTTCTGCGTAGAATACTTTGTGATAGGGAATCAAAATTAGAACGTAAAATACTTTGTGATAGGGAATCAAAATTAGAATCAGTACTACTGATAATGATTGGTTTGTCTTCCATCACACCAGTTTATCTTTGCAGTGAACTACTTGTACAAGGAGAATTATCTTGATTTTCAATTTGCTGTTGACAAATACAGATTTTTCGTCCAAGCTGTTTTTTTCTTATGCCTTAAAATGCTCACAGATGCAACTGAACAGCATGTTTCCGAATCTTTATCATTCCTCTCATTTAAAGATTCAGAAACATTCTGGGATTTTCCATCTGTAGCTGATGCACAATGTTCTTTGACTCATTCTCAGACAAAGAAAATATGTCAACAGAACCATTTTCCAATGTCATGTCACTATCATCAGAGGATACGTTTTTAATTTTCATCTTCGGTGGTGATTGTGTCATGAGGGTATTTGTTGATTTATTTCCTAGTAATGAAAATAAGTCATCAGCACGTACCATTGACCCCACTAATGTCTTAATTATATGAAAATAATTCCGTGCTATTTCCTAAATCATTTTCAGACAATACTGCAAAGCTTCAGTTATATATTTTTTTCTCAAAAATAAATGGTTCCTTCATTATTTTTTTGGGAATTCAAAGAAGACCCAGAAGAACATGCCAAGCTGGCATGTCTTATACAATGATGACAAATACAATTATCACTTTTCTCTGACCTACTAGAAATAAGCTTCTCATGTTTACACATTGAAGGTGCTACTATAGCATATTCATAAGATAAATACCTGTGAAGCGTAGCCTAGCGTGCATAAAAAAATAATCTTAAGTTTTTGTTTATTGAATAATGCAGAGGAACTGTAATGTACAATTCTTCATTTCCACCACCGAGTCTTAATTGGTGGTTTATCTTTTCACTGTCATTCATGTCCGAATCAAATTGAGGGACCACATTATCATGCAACAACTGCAAATAAGAATGTTTCAGTCTATAGTATATAGTACAGAAATATTTACCTTCTATCTTTCCCGAGTGTCATTCATAACATATTAAAAAGGCCTTTGCCATGTGTAATTGATTGTCCATCATTCCAATTGGTAAGTTCAACAAATCTAGTAATGCATGAAAACAATTTTGTAATGATTTTAATTTATTTTTCGGTTGTTTATTTCACTAGGCTTTACTGTATACTATACAATCACTGATGGTGTGCTATTTCAAATATTAAAACTATGTTGATTATCTCTTTACTTTTAGAGTTTGAACATTTGCATTCCAATAAATTTAACAAGTAAATGATATTTTTATATTTCTCGTATAATGAAACTTACCGTCAATAGAAACTAGACTGTTGTACGATTTAAATGAGTATCAAAAACTGACTATTCAAGAAATCAACAATTATAAATGTGGGAACTGAAATATGAATGTTTTCACTTTAAGATTGCAATAACTATTTGAAATGTGTGTATTGTTCAAAAGTCAATATAGATAACTTGTTATGAAGGACAGTTTTCAATGGTTGACGTTTTTACACATTTGTCTCATTGATTGGTCACTGTCTCATTCATCTGCACGTCTCAATCCTGTTTGAATGGTTTAACACTATTAATTTTTGGAGCTCTATATAGGTTACTGGTAGGTGTGAGCAAATATTCTGTTGAAGTATGTCTGTTCCTAAATTGACCTATAACGGTTTTTCTTTTACAAATTGTGACTTCGATGAGAGTTGTTTTATTGGCATTCACATCACTTCATCTTATATCTATAAATAAAAATATATTCCTCTTTGTCCATGATTTCGACCAATTAATTTTTGCAGAATGATATGTGTTTTATTGTTGTTGTTTATTTTACCCAGCTTGATACTATAAAAATACTGATGTTGTGCTATTTGTAATGTTAATTATTCCACTTGTTAGTTTGAACATTTGCATTGAAAATAAATTCACCAGTAAATGATATTCTTATGTTTCCCATATAATGTTTACTTACATTTATTAGCAAATTGGCTGTTTTAAGGTCTAAATGATTGAAAATTATCCAAAACTAACTGTCAAAGTATCAAGGAATCACATTTAATAACTGTTGGAGCTGAAAATATTATACTTATAGTATGAAGATATTAATGCCCTTTCCTGTGAGGCGTCAAACGGTAATTTTTTACTATCGCTAGTATCACTAGTATCAAACTGGTTAACATTTTAACCGTGATTTGTAAAAATATCCTTATCAAGACTATGGGTACTGTCATATACCATATTTGCCAAGAAGTGTTACTGTTATTCGTCATAAAGGTACCCCTATGACGAACCTCTATTATAAAGTCCCGAATGCCCCCTTACAACGAGATCGATTTCAAGGTGACATTAGGGTCCTCCCTTTTCCTCTCGTTCTGAGTAACATTTACAGTTGATCTGTTAATTATAGCCTTAGCTGTTCTGTTCGAAATACACTCCAGATGTCTTTTAAGAGGCACATAAAAACCCTTTTAAAAGATATATAACCCACATAAGACAACTATAACCCCCCCCCCCCCCGGCCCCACTTTTTCACAAAACTCTTCATTTCCAAAAAAATAAATGATAAAAAAATGGGTAAAATATTTCAATTGACATTATATCATATTAACTTTAGATTAAGGAGTTTTAAAGCAAATTCCTGTAGCAGTATCATACACTTATAATAATAACATTAACGCTGGTAAGACTATAGTTGCAAGGGAGATGATTACTGTTCATATTTCACCAAAAACGTGTGTTGGCGATAGTTACGACATTTTAACAAAAAAATATCATATAATATTTCTTTAATTATGTTTATACATTTGAATTCAAAAGGTAAATGCAGGTTTCGATAGAAGAAAAATAAATTTACCGAATGTGATCAATATCGTAACCTCTTTTCATATCGCGAATAAATAAATCTGAAATTAACCATTTTAAGATATCATGAATCTTTAAAAAAAATGTATTTAAATTTGTAATAAATCGCTTTAAGATAATCCTCAATTTATATTTCAACTAATTATTACTGCCCTACCTCAGTATCGATCGCCGGAAAAATATTACCTGTTGCAGATAATGCACGTGGTTTTGATATTGGTTCAAGGCCAATATTTTCATAGAGTTATCGTTCTTGGAGAACTCTTCTGTGTACATCCTTTTGTCTCTTAACGATGCTAACGGCGTTTTATTGTTTGACATCAAATGTTTCATGTTTTCATCCAATTCAGTCAAACATTTTGCAATAGTGCTTATATATATATATATATATATATATATAAAAGACAACATTTAGAATATGACCTTGACCTTTGACCTTGACCTCAATTTCATATTAGTGAATCAAGGGCCTACAACTAATATACATTAGGTCTATCACTTACTATTCATGCTATACATTAATGTATTACTTCTGCAAATACATAAGGGAAAATAAGTCATATGAAGTATAAGTATCGCTTCTGTTAAAATTAGACAAACATCCTATGGATAAAACGAGCTCTTTCATAAAATATTTATCACTTTCATTTACGGTTACGGAGGAGACACACCAACAAGAAAAAAGTGTTCGGAGAGATACTTCGTACATAGAAAGTACTCAAGTTAACAAATGGTTAAGCACGGTCAATCTCAAAGGCATTTAAAAGAGGGGCGAATGATACCACAGGGACATTAAAACTCAATGATCGAAAATAAACTGACAACGCCATGGCTAAAAAGAAAAAAGACAAAATCAAACAGATGTAAGTGTATGTATAACTGTAAGTGTTGATACATTGAAAGTAGGACTGTTAGTGTATGTATTTTTGTAATTGTGAGCTAAACTGTAATTGCAAGCACTGCTATAAGTATAACCACAACTGTTAGTGTATGTATAACTGTTAGTTTAAGAACGATTGTTATTGTATGTAAAACTGTTAGTGTAAGCACAACTGTATTTATAAGTACAGCTGTATGTGTACGCACAACTGTTTGTGTAAACACAACAGTAAGTATAAACACAACTGTTAGTTTATGTATAACTGCTAATCTTAGAAAATTGCAAATGTACGCACAACTGCTAGTGTATATAAAACTGTTACTAATAGCAAATTGCAAGTGTACGCACAACTGTTAGTGTATATATAACTGTTAATCATAGCAAATTGCAAGTTTAAGCACAACTTCAAGTGTAAGCAGAACTATATATGTAAGCTCAACTGTAAATGTAAGCACAACTTTTATTGTTTGTATAACTGTTAGTGTATGCACAAATGTTAGTGTAATCACAACTGTAAGTGTAGATATAACTGTTAATACAAGAACAACTGTTAGTGTATGTAGAGCTGTAAGTGCAAGAACAACTACAAGTGTAAGCACAACTGCAAATGTACGCACAACTGTATTGGTATGTATAACTGTAAGTGTAAGCACAACTATAAGAGTATGTATAACTGTTACTGTAAGCACAACTGAAGGATTTTGTAGAAATGTAATGTAATCACAGCTGTAAGTGTATGTTTAACTTAATTTACGAATGTATAACAGTTAGTGTATGTACAGTTGCAAGGATAAGTATAACTTCAAGAGTAAGCAAACATTTAGTATATGTAGAACTGTTAGCGTGAGTATTGCTGTGAGTGTAAGCACAACTGTAATTGTTACACAACTGTAAGTGTAAGCACAACTTTAAATGTATGTATAACTGTTAGTGTATGTATACATTTTAATGTCTGTATTATTGTCAGTGTTTGCAAAACTTTAAGTGTAATCACAACTGTAAGTGCAAGAAAAACTACAGGAGTAAGAACAACTTTAAGTGTAAGTATAGCTGTAAGTGTATGTATAACTGTTAGTATACGTAAAACTGTATTTATAAGCAGAGCTGTATGTATACGCACAACTGTTTGTGTAAACATAGCTGTAAGTATAAGCACAACTGTAAGTGTATGTATAACTGTTAATCTTAGCAAATTGCAAGTGTAAGCACAACTTTTAGTGTATATACAACTGTTAATCTTAGCAAATTGCAAGTGTAGGCATAACTGTTAGTGTATATATAACTGTTCATCTTAGAAAATTGCAAGTTTAAGCTGAACTATATCTGTAAGCTCACCTGTTAGTGTAAGCACAACTTTAAGTGTTTGTATAACTGTTAGTGTCAGCTACACTGTAAGTGTATGCACAAATGTTAGTGTAATCACAACTGTAAGTGTATATATAACTGTTAGTACAAACACAACTGTTAGTGAATTATAACTGTAAGTACAAGAAAAACTGCAAGTGTAAGCATAAATGCAAATGTAAGCCGTCCGTTATGGTATGTATAACTGTATTTGTAAGCACAACTGAAATTTTTTGTTAACTGTAATGTAAACACAGCTGTCAGTGTATGTATAACTTTACGAGTAAGCAAATCTGCAAGTGAAAGGACTGTATGTATAATCACAACTCTCAGTGTATGTTTAGCTGTTAGTGTAATACTATTGCATATGTAAGTATAACTATTAGTGTAATACGATTGCATATAAGTATAACTGTTAGTGTAAGTACAACTGCATGTGTAAGTATAACTTTAAGAGTAAGCAGTTTATGTAGAACTGTTAGCGTGAGTATATCTGTGAGTGTAAGCACAACTGTAATTGTTACACAACTGTAAGTGTTAGCATAACTTTAAATGTATGTAGAACTGTTAGTGTATGTATAACTGTTATTGTATGTATAAATTTGAGTGTCTGTATAACAGTTAACGTTTGCACAACTGTAAGTGTAATCAAGCAAAACTGCAGGAGTAAGAACAACTTCAAGTGTAAGTATAACTGTTAGTGTTAACACAGCTGTAAGTGTATGTATAACTGTTAGTGTATGTATAATTGTTAATGTTTTTATAACGGTAAGTGTTTGTATAACTGTTAGTGTAATTCAACTGTTAATGTATGTATAACTGTAAGTGTAATCAAAACTGCAAGTGTAAGAACAACTATATGTATAATCACAGCTGTTAGCGTATGTATAACTGTTAGTGTAAGCAAAACTGCAAGTTTAAACACAACTGTAAGGGTATGTTTAACTGTTAGTGTGGGTAAACATGTAAGTGTAATCACAACTGTAAATGTCAGCAAAACTGTAAGTGTATGTATACTATTAGCGTAAGAAACACAGTAAGTGTATATATAATTGTAAGGGTATGTATAACTGTTAGTGTAAGCACATCTGCAAGTGTAAGTAACTGCAAGTGTAAGCAACTGACAGTATACACATAACTGTAAATGTAAGCACAACTGTAATTTTAACATAACTACTGTTATTGTAATACAACTTAATTAAACCAAAACTGTTATGGTATTTAAAACTGTAATTGTAAGCAAAACTCCAAGTGTGAGCACAACTACAAGTGAAGGCGCAAGTGTTAATGTAAGCACAACAGTAATAGTAACACAACTGTATGTATAATAACAACTATTATAGTATGTATAACTGTTAGTGTAAGCACAACAGTTTACTGTAAATGTAACACAACTGTTAGAGTAAGCCAAACTATAAGTGTTAGCACAACTGTAAGTATAAACACAAATGTTATGGTATGTTTAACTGTTAGTGTAAGCACAATTGTACGTATAGCATACCTTATAGTAAAAGGACGACAACACAACAACTGTTCTGGTGAGCATAATTCTTTTTGTAAGCATAACTGTTATTGTATATACATGCATAACTGTTAGTGTAAGCACAACTGAAAGTGTAAGCACAACAACGCAACAAATGTTCTCTTGTATATAAGATTTATTGTAATCATAATTGTTATTGTATAATATAGAATACAACAAAAGGAGAACTTGCAAATCATGAAAATGTTCCGTCTTTCTAAATAAAAATGACCCTTATTTTAGTTTTAATTCTGCTTGACAATTAAGCAAAATTGCAAATGTGTTCTGACTTTTGATATCGGATTGTTCGGTTTAGAGTGGACGAGATAGGCGGATCCTAAATTTTCGTCGTTGTATTTCATATTGTTTTCCCTGTTAGACAAATCTAATTTGTAAACCACTTTTGTTTGTTTGCTTACTGTCTTGTCTGTCCATTCAAACGTCTTAAGTAGAAAATTTATGTTAGGATCATTATAGAAAAACTACTAGGCAAATGTGAACGATATTGAACCGTTATAATGTATGAGTTTCGAGGAAAAGATAATTTTAATCGTTGTTCATTGTTGTTTGATTTGCACATGCCAGATTTTATTAAACATAATAATCATTGAAACATTTGAGATAAAATCAGATTTACCGTCCCACATTCAAACAGATTACCAATTTTATCGAGATGAAGCATCAATTATAAGTTGACTAATCTACATGTACCTGGTTGATATGATTTGAATTTACGACTATAGAACATTGTTTTATGATTTAAATTCGCTGATTTTTCGTTTCAACCCTAATAATTCTAGTATACATGTTAGTTCACAATATTCCTCGATTTACTGCATACTGTATTCATAGTTCAATAAAAATGTATACAGTTTACATGTTTTGTTTGTTCATCAGCGAAGAATGCGCGTCCAATTCATGTACGTTTTCTATGGAGTTTTATACGACTGTCATACAAGTGAGAGGTTTAGCTAGCTATAAAAACCAGGTTTAATTCACCATTTTCTACATAATAACATGCCTGTGCCAAGTCAGGTATATGACGGTTGGTGTCCTTTCGTTTGATTTTGCCCGTTTACCTATTTTCCTCAGAGTTTAGTGATTTGTTTTTCTTTGTTCTCTATAAACAATAATTTATCTATAATTGCCAAGGTACGAGGTGTATCCATAATGTTTAACAAGATACAGAAAGTCTTTTTCCTGTATACGGTATAAATCAACAACACTTTTTTTTATTTAGTCAAAATTTATTAAAGAAGTAGTTAATCAACAATAATTACAGTTAGAATGAAAATAAATAATTCAATGGCATTTTGTTCATTTATGTCGTATGTGTGATGTTTTATACAGAATAACTAAGTTCTACACAGAAAACACAGTCATAAACACAAAAAAAAATCAAAATGTTAAAAATTAAAGAAATTAGTTTCAATCACGAAAACTCAAAAATGACATAAAAGGTAACACATAAATGATTCTATACACAGTGACTGAGTTCTACTTATAAAACACAGTCTAAACACTTTCATTTAAAACAAAAAAACAACACCATAATTGTAAAAGATTGGTATGTGTGTAATACAATGATAAAGCGAAATTGCATTATAATAATTTTAACATTTAACTTTGGTATGTTCCATCACGGAGAAGACACTATGCACACTGTTGATATGATGCATCAGATGCATTTTTTATTAGGGATCATTAAAACATATAAATCTAAAAATAAAATTGAAATATTACAAATTATAGATCTTATAATAATTGCAATCACAAAAACTCAATAATGCCATACAAGAAACAAAGACATGATATAAAATGAAAAATACTGAACCACCGTGATCAAACTGAAGTGAAATGGTCTACAATACTATGTTTATTCATTAAAAATGTACAGTGGTTTTCCTATAAATAAATAACTAAACGGGCATTCTGACGGATTTGGCGTGAAATGTTTTTTTTCAATTCTAAAACACAGTATGAGGTTTCGGGTCTGAATGTTTTTTTAAAACAAGAAATTAAGGGTTGCAACACGATCACTATGCAAACAGTAAAAAGTGTGGTAACATCGACTGACAATTACCGTAGGGGAATTTCCGTATTTATTTGGTACGTTTAGCGGTGCTAAGTCTATTACATGTACAAATGTAATTGTCTTTATATTCTGATATAAATTCAACTCTATTACAATACAATGAAAACACATTACTTTACACAGTGTTTAACATTGCCAAGGATTTTCAACAGTTGTAGTAAAATATTATAGATTCCATTTAAAGATAGATTTTCATGGTACTGAAGAATTCGTCAAGTCAGTGTTTGAATAAAATCTATCACCAGTATGTCCTTCTTTCAATTGTTTCAATTATATGGTCGTTTTTATAATTTTTACGTTACAAAAACATTGAATTTTTCGAAAAACAAAGGATTTTCTTATCCCAGGAATAGATTACCGTAGACGTATTTGGCACAACGTTTTGGAATTTTTGGTCCTCAATGCTCTTCAACTTTGTACTTGTTAGGCTGTATAACCTTTTTGATCTGAGCGTCACTGATGAGTCTTTTGTGGACGAAACGGGCGTCTGGCGTATTACATTATAATCCTGGTACCTTTGATAACCATTTGAGTCAGACACTGCAGTGTTTAGACGCCATCACGAGTTGGTTGACCGTTATGGAATAACCGTTTCACAAATGATATCGGATATGTTCCTTACGTCGTAACTACAATCCCCTTCCCTTTCATGAATATGACCTACCAAATTAGACTATTTACCGGATTTGTAATCACATAAGCAACACGACGGGTTCCACATATGGAGCAGGATCTGCTTACCCTTCCGGAGCACCTGAGATCACCCCTAGTTTTTGATGGGGTTTGTGTTGTTTATTCTTTAGTTTTCTATGTTGTGTCGTGTGTACTATTGTTTTTCTGTTCGTCTTTTTTCATTTTTAGCCATGGCGTTGTCAGTTTGTTTTAGATTTATGAGTTTGACTGTCCCTTTGGTATCTTTCGTCCCTCTTTTAGATGTTCAATCCCGCCAAATCAGCGTAATTTTTTTTAATATAAATTTTAATAGTTAATTATATGTTTTAATCGTATAACCTCGGTCTGGACTAAATATTATAATTATGCAATAATATATTATATTGCACTAGTGCAAGTTAAGCTTCAAATTAGTACCGTCAGCAATAACACATTATTATGCTATAATCATATTTATATACTTTGTCTTGCATGTTCACGCAATATAAGGATCTTGGGGTAATATTTATAACTATGTTTTCATTGAGCCTATACATGCTATAGTTAAAACTAATCATGCATAAAGCTTAAAATGAAGTAACTATTTACATAAGCGACAATGATATCCTTTTTGGGTCAAATAATTTGTTAATATATTTAATAGTTTGGTGATTTATATTTGTTGATAAAACTGTCAAATTCTGAACTATCAACATCTTTGGGTATGATTAAAACTGAAAAGCACATCGTTTTTGATAGACAGATGGCATTTTGTAAGGGTACCCTATAGTTCCGGACTTTTCGAAATAGTATGAATGAAGAGCCGTCTTTGCTTAATTTTTCACACAAAAAAAATGTTGCTCGTCATAGATAGTTTCCTCAAAATTTCAAGCTATTCTCATTTCTTACTATTTAAATTCGATTTTCTGAATAACAGGGCAGCAGAAAAATAAAATTATCTTGGATGTACTAAATTTTAGTAATTTTTTACAGGGTATTACAGGTATTCTGTATAACGAATATACTAAAAAAACAATTAAACAAACTTTTGGAAATACACATGCAATCAAAAATCGAACTTTATGCAGAAGTGATAGGCAAAAACTATACAATAATATTCTTATGCAATTTTTTTTCTCCATTTTAATATATTATGTAATAAATATATGTTTTGATTATTATTATAACTGTAAATTTTCCTATTTGGGTAGACTTAAACAATTATTATATACACTTTGTTATATAGGATCAATCAGTTTCGATATCTGGTAAAGCAATATTAAAGTAAAACGGTTTCATTGTTTAACATACTGTTATATTTACAAATACTAACGAAGAATTCACTTACTATATATGTATTTTTCATTAATGTATGTTTTTGAAACATTCACATTGGTGTCTTTTCTCTGATTTGTATATTATTGTCATAATTGTAAAGACGTTTTCACTAAATCGTATTTATTGAACTCTTTTTGATACGAACGAAATAATGTCACTTGCTATTCTAAGACATTGGTCAGCATCTAGTTGACTGTAAACTGTTGATGGAATATCATCACCACTGATTTGATCGGGATATCTCATTCGAGTGTGATGTCCAACAACCCTAACCATAGCCCCTGCAAGAATATTTAGTTCTTCTGGCAAACCGCAGGCTATTGAAGCCAGTTCGTGACTGTTAGATACATTATTTGCGTCCAAGTTGTACCACATGGCTTTCAGGGCCTTCTCTGCTGACTAAAACATGTGAAAATATTACATTATAATTTGGTGCGTCCAGTCTGATGATAATTAACTACCATGATAAACGAAGAAAAAACTCACTGTAATTCAGGAACATTCAGGGGAGGTAATGACGTTGCTAACGTAAATTGTTTATTTTCGCGACATCAAACTGTGACTTTTCGGGAAAAGATGCAGTTTTCGACTGATTATTATCATTCGAACAGATTTAACATGTTTAACTTGAAAACAAATTCATGGACCCCACTTTTTGAAAATGACATTTGGTTTGATATATAAGCAGATTATGTGTACCAGTTTTAATCAAAACGTAAATCGTGCAATTTAAAATTATTTTTTTAATAAAATATAATGTAGAAAAATTTTTTTTTTTCTACATTCATGAACATTTGATAACTTTGAGTGATTTGTAAAAATAGAATGTACAAATTTAAACAATATTTATATAAAACAAATTAACAAAAGACAGCTTGTGTTTATCTTTAAAAATAATAAATTATGTAATTCTGTCGAAAGGAAAAATACGCCCACAAATCCGTATTTTGAGAAAATATCTGAAATTTAAACCTCAGTTTACTCCAAAAGTTGCACATGATGGTATATCTATCATAACATATTTGATTTAATCAGGTGAGAAATAGCCTACATTTTTTGTACATGCAAATTGTCATCAAAATTTCATTATGGGATCAAGACTGTATCGTTGCCCGTAATAGGTACTTAGCATCTTTTTCAGAATATCGAAGTTTTTATGAAGAACTATTCGTCGATAACTTGATCATTTTTATCAAGAAAAGAAAGTATTCAGTATCAATAAATTTAAACGTTGAACATTTTCCCTTCATGTTACCTTTTCGTTTTATAGTAAAGATGATTTCGAATGAAGAAAAAAATATAAGTATCTTTAAATGAACCATTCAATATGGTTGCAGACCCTACGTTAACACATAGTTGCTATCTTCGACGACATTTGGATTCTTATGCATACATGTCTTACTGGCATTTAGACCACATCCCTGTATTTTTATATAAACTTGATACATATAATTGCCAACAACTTATTGGGTGCATCTTATATTTGACAATGTGACTTCGAAATTTTCTTACCTGATGACAGTGGTAGCATATCCAGTTGAATGCTGGAATCGGACTGGCATGTGGATTTAATGCCCCAGCTGCTTGTCGGTCACACTTAGCCTGTCTCAACCATTTTCTAGCAATTCTAGGTATTGGAACTTTTTCCCTATTTACCCCATGAGCAAAACGGTTATGTGATGAAAAACTGTGTGGACTATTTTGAGGTGGTGGTGCAAAATAAGGAGATCTCGGTATATCTTCACCTTTATATCTAGATTGCCTGTTGAACTCTTCGTCAATGATTTTACCATCTTTAAGATCACGTATGAGACTTTCGATGAATTGGAAAACTTGAGTTGCTCTTTCTTCGTTTCCAAAGTTTTGATCTGGATGCCATTTAGCCCTAAGTCTTCGTATTAACAACCTGCGTTTTGTTTCATCGGTTATTTTCAGAATTTTAATAAATTGCTCTTTCACTTCTTTCAATAAATCATCGACTGTCTGTGAGTTGAGAGAGTGAAATGCATTATCTGTCAGAGCAACTTCTTTAGATTTCGAAGCCAATGATCTCCTTCTCTGAAACTTGAATATCTTATATGCTGGTACCTGTTTTTCTTCAGTTTCTCCAACGTCTAGCAAATATTCTTTCTCAAATTGCGCAATATCGCAGTTTACGGCCAGGTTTTCCGAATTATTAATGCAATTTAATACTTTTGCATAGATATAAACCGGGTCAATAAATTGTCCTGTGCTGTTTTCCTCCTCTTCATAAAGTAACAGAGCAACGTAATCATTGATTGCAAAATCAGAGTTAGAATTGTCAAGCAAGTAGTGTAACGTAGGTGGAACATATGTTCCGGGATCTGGATATACATCAGCAGATACATTCTTAGAGTTTAAGTGAGCAATACTTTCCATATCTAACTTGTCTTTTATTAAGGCTGGATTAGAAATACTGTGCAGTAGGATTTGTACAAAGACCAAGTTTTTTTGGATTTTTTCCAAAGTGATTTGTTCCAGAAGCTTCAGAAAAGCAAACTGAATACTAGTTAACCAGTGGTGCAGATCCATTTCATTGTCTATACAGTATAATTTCCAGGACTGAGTATCATCAATCATCACTGACTCAACAAAAGCGTTCTTTCTTTCAGTACTCTCTTCAAGTTGTCTTCCGTCCAATAAAAGTACAGTTTCTAAATCTGACACCTGTTTAACCTTTATTTCCCCAATTCTTTTTGCTATTATATCTTGTTCATGTTCACTTAAATTCCAAGTACCACGGTGCATTTCTATTTGTGAAGAATGTTTCAATCTTTCATCAAAAACCAAACGAAGTAAACCTTCAATAAATTCATCTGTTTTGATAAACCGAGATAACATTTGAACTTTATCTCCAGTCGAACACTCCAATGCATTAAAAATGTTCTCTGTTAAAAGTTCAGACAAAAATTTAGGTTTAATTTCATCCGGTAAAGATTTTAAAATATAAATTGGAATTTCTTGCAAACCAAGTTTCTCAAATCCGGCAAAAAACATGTTGGTTGTAAAATGTTTTGCTCTTTCTTCCATTCTTTTGTTGTCGGATACTATCAATGACTGCGATGAGTGTAATATGAACTCACGATTTGGCAGGAACAAATCAGTCATTTTGGAATCAACAGACATTTCTAGTTGAAGATTTAAAAACAAATTACAGACTGCTGGAACAAGAATATCTTTCCTCTCATTTGGCCCAAGAATGGTTGGTTTGCCGTTAATTCCCAAGCTGTCATTATGAAGACATTTGAGCACTTCAGAAAAATGAAGTGATGATGCTTTTGCTGTTGAACCGAGACTTATAAAAAGATCCATGCAACATCGGTAAACAACAGGAAGACGCATTAAATAAGGTTTGATCACCTCTGTTTCTTCTAATTGCATAACTATTTGTTGACATAAAAGACATATTTTAGCCTCTTTAATAAAAACTATCTGTGTTGTCTTTAATGCCAACAAACTTGTGTCCATAAGTTCATTATTTTGCAAATACATATAATGCATAACAAACAGATCCTGAAAAAATGATGCCGTGTTATCTGTGATGATTTCTAATTCATTGGAACATTTTTCATGGACGGAAACGGCAATATTTTTTAGGTTTTCTACAACGTGCTCAACTGCTGGCGATACACGAACTCCTATAGCTGTGTATACTTCATTCGTGGTACACGTTAAATAGTCTGGCATTAGATAAGTTGATGTCCATAAAAGCTGCAGTGTATTCGTGTCATACAATGTACATTCATCAAACGATACCAACTTTCGACTTTCATACTGTTTATGAATCCATGAAAGACGATGATCAATGTCCAATTCAAATGGTTCTATAAATCTGATTGACTTAACTTCAGACAAACGTGTGCCACTCAACTCTTCAATAATGTCTGCACGGTTAAACACATGCATAGATAACACCTTAGACTTGTACTTTGTTTTCAAAGACAATGTTTGCAGTCCCTCTCTGGCAACCTCTTTTGCAAACATAACTACCATTTCCGGAGAAGCTTCCATTTTCATTCCAATGATTTCCATGAAAGATTCCCACTCTTTATCATTATATGGAGACGGCGGAAATGTGTCATCTTTGCACATGACCCTGAATAAATCATTATGTTGATTGCAAAAGTCTGATGCACGGAGTAACACATTGTTTTTAAACAAGAACGGACAGTTTGATAATTCGTTTATCAAGTCTTTAAGCGAAGATTTAAATTCGCCATTTATTCCTTTCAATAATATATTATCTCGGATGTACTCTAGATGTTCAAGGTGTGCCAATAGTGGCATGTTTTGAAAGTTCGGTATTATGTGTTTCGAATAAAGCTCACATGTGTTGCAAGCAACAAATCCAAGTTTAATATGAAGATGTGTTATTCTTGTTATTTTCTTTAAAAGTACGATACCTGATGAATTTGCCCATTCTTCTATTCCAACAAACGGGATGTTGGTTGGTAAAACCAGGACTTTAGTGTTATAATTGTCGACATTTGTGTTGTATCCACTAACTGTTATAAATACTGGGATGCTCCGTAGCTTTTCTAAGATTTCATTGATATGGTATTTTAATTCAAACGTCTCTAAATTATCATTAAGATACTCTAAGATTGCTGAACAGTCATCCTCAGACATGGCTTTCTTGTGACTTCTAAGGTTGTGAACAAGACATTCAAAAACATCTAATGAATTATCACATGATACCACCAAACCTTTTGCTACTTTAAATGCCGCTTCAGAATGTTCTAGCTTCTTAGTAAACTTATTTTCTCTCCAAAATATATGAGTGTCTAATGCTGGCATTTCTATCCTGTGTAAAGCGTCATGCAGTGGTTTATCAATTATAAAGGATTCTCTGTAAATAACGTATTTAGACCTTCCAATCCTTTCAAGTTCATATTGTTGACCTTTACGTATAGGAAGTAAGTACCATTTTGACAAAACATGTGCAATAGAATCATTTTCGTTCTTGTGCTGAGCAAGTTTTAGTGTAGGCAAAACATCTGCAAAAAATGTCCAAACATCTCTTAACCAATTCCGATTCGGAATGCTTTCTTGGGCTGGATTCCATGGAAATGATGTGTTTGACTCTCTGTACATCCGGTGAGATATCACATCTTTTATCAATATCTCAAAATCAAGTAAAGTAAACTTTTTCAGACATGGTGATTCGATGTCTTTCATAAGGTGTTGTATTTTCTTATTGATGAACTTTTCTTCTAAACCTTTCATTATGTTACAATGTTTGGTGACATACACAGGTATCATCTCTGAATATGCCATAAGGGTACTATTATTTGTAACGCACAATGGTAATCCTGGCAATTGTTGAATGAAAGAACTACTTTTTTTGCAAAAGTTAAGCAGATTATCCACATTCAAAGTTGTTTTTAAAGTTGTTCTTCCTACATGATTTCCCAGCCCAACTAGCTTGCATGAATCATGGTTCGAATTTAAATGAGACTGAAGAAATGTTACAACAATGTCCGGGATAACACTTTTTACTTCAAGCTCACATGCCGACATTTGTTCATAAATACCACATGATAAATCAATAACCTGTAGATTGAGTAATTTCATAAGGCTAACTACTGAGTAAGGATCCAAAGATTGTTTTTCTTCTAAACAGAAGACTGCTGTAAATTCAGAATCTTTTTTCCTCAGACAAATCCACTCAACCTTGCATTTAATCACAGCTATACTTGTATGTTCAATCAAATTCATAGAAACTTCCGAAATTGTTGGGAACAACGGGATCTCTTCTTTAATTTGGCGGTATATTTCAAGGCACAAAAATTTCCAATTATTATCTTCTACTTTCTTTATGGATGGAAAATGTTTAAAGTATTGATTTAACTGATTTCGGACATTGGACTCACGGTCGACATTTTTTGTAAATTCGTCACAGATATCACGTCGTTTTTCAAGTCCTGCAATGTACGATGGGGCAATTACCGATTTCATAAGAGTTCGGTTCCATATTACCTCTAGACTTTCTTTGTTATCCTCCCATAGATTCCTTCTAGACTCGTGATTCAGAGCAAAGTGACCGTTCACATGCATTGGTAGACCTGTTATAATTGGCAAAGGTAAGATACAAAAGGCACTGAATTGTTTTTGTGCAATGTTTGAGAGAGGAAGTGCAACACCTCCTTGGGGCAAAAGTCCTAAACCACCAGTCGAGTAAGCATGGTGCACTTCTTCTGGAACTACGTCTTTATTGAATCCGATTGTCTCCACAACAAACCAGCTTTCTTCCTCTTTTTCTACGTTTTCATTTTTTTCATCAAAAATGCATAGGTTCATCGTTGTCCTTATTTGAAAAACTTCTTCAGTTGTTATTTGTGTTCTATCTTTTATTTTTTCTGCAATGTTTAGTCGTTTTCCATGAAATTCACGCTTTTGTCTGTTGTCTTCTTGAGACATATTTATAGTTACTGAATACTCATTTATTATTTGCCTATTCTCAACTCGTGAAAATAAAACCTTGCGGATATGATTTAAAAAGAATAAAGAACGTCCAGCTTCGGTTTTAAATTTTTCAAGTAATGACAATATTTGATCCGTATCCATCGCGTTGTCCGATATCTCTGAAGGTGATTTTCTAAGAGGAAATCTAAATATTGTACCCTCATCTCCCATAAGATATTCTTCATGATACGGCACAAACACATCGGGGACTGTATCCTTGAGTACATCCAAGTCATAGTATCTACTTCCTGGTTTTTGCTTATTTGCACCATTGGCATATTTGCATAAAGGATCAAAAATACAAAGAGTTCGATTACCTTTATCCATCTTATCTCCCTTCGTGATAAAACTTGGCACATCTGTTAGATGATAAACGGCATTAAAACCAACGCCATACTTCCCTGTTGAGGTTGGATCTTTCCTTTTACTTCCTATTCCCAGCAGCTGAATACATTTTAAGTCATTCTCAGCAAAAGAACTATTGTTATATACAAGAAGTGATGGTCCCTGAAGCTCTTTGAAATTTCCATCAAACACTTTTGCAGAAGAATAATTATTGAAGTCGGTGACAAAATTAATCTCCGTTGCCCCAGCATCATCAGCATTTTGTAACAACTCTTTAAAAATCCCTTCATCTGCTGGATATCCTTCTAACAATTTCTGTATTCGTGTAGTTAGGTCTTCCGTTTGACCAAATGGCATTTCTTTATAGTGTTCTGATATTTTCTTTCTTTTCTTGGATTTAATTCCCAAGATATTTGCTTGTGCGCGAGATATGTGTTTACAAGCAAATTTCATTGACTTGGATCTCTCTATTTCGACATCGTCATTGAGACATAATAAATGCACCGGATGTAAATAGTTTTCGTCGTCAGGTACCAGAATTTCTCCATTTTGCAATGGCGGATATACACCTTCTTCAATTTTATCTTCGTTCAATGCAATGCAGAGAGCATTTAACAGTGAACAATATTGATGAATATGGTATTCATCTATGGGTTCTTTAATATCAATCTGTTCTTGAAAAGTCATAAGAACGTTTGAAATATCATTTGTTGAATATCTATCTTTTACGTCAAGGAAGGATAATAATGTTTTACACCTGCTCAAGTATATATCTTTCTGATTGATTCCAACAAGATAAGGCAGACAATTGCCAGCAAAGTTCAAAGATACTTGATTTGGACTCCATAATGTGTCGTTTATCAACAAACATGTTGAGTTTTGCAAAGGTGCTAAAAGTGATTTCATTTCCTCTTCGTTTCCATCGATTGACGTTTTGCATTCATTATTAAGCCATTCGAAAATTGTCTCCAAAACAGGACGTAAACATTTTACTTTCTGTTTATCACACTGCGATATAAGAATTTGTGTTTGTCGTACAACATGTTCCAAGGCAACACCCGTTTTTTTGTACCCCTTAAGACCCAGACTTTGCAATATTTGGTTTATATTTTTTGTGTAGATAGCTTTTGTATACACAACCAGATGGGTGCAACAAATCAAATCTTTGCAATCATCGAAGTATAAATTTTCAGAACACTCCATGGAAAAGAACTGAGGTAAGTGCATCAATGGTGACACGTGTTTCAGTTTATGTTTTGGTCCACACGATTTATTCATTTCCTCATTTCCTGCGACTTTCCATTGAAAAGGCCAATTTTTCGGTTTCATCATAATTGGTAGAAATTTGATCTTCGTCAATGCATTGACTAACTCATTGTTCATTTTCGGAGGGTATATTTCGAAATATTCAAAAACATCCTTGCACCTTTGCAAAGCACAGTAAACACATTTTTTAGCTATCTTTTCAACTGATGCACATCTATCAACTATAAGACAATCAGGTAAGCTCTTATAAAGCATTCCTAAATTTTTGAAAAGCTTAACGCGGTTTTCTGTTTCCTGCTCCACACTAAAGTTAAGGAAATAAGCATCACCTGGAACAAATAGTTTACTCAAGGAACTTTGTTTTAAGATAATATCAGAGGGCTTCCTCAAAATCCCTCTTGTTGTTAAAAAGCATGCATGGTTGACGAGTATTTTGTTTATTTTGTCATTGTTTTGGTCCACTGCAAACAATAACAATTTGTTTTGATCTACATCTGAAACTTTTCCCTGATGAACTAATGGTAAAAATACTTCCTCATAAAATATTACTGTGGTAAATACGGAATCAGTTATTGTATTTCCACATATCGTCGTGAACTGGTGTAGTAACCAATCCGGCATTTGTATAAGGATTTCCCCTTTATCTTTGAGATACATCAAACTATGTCTGTAGGCAATATGTCCAACATCAGAGTTTAGTAATTGTGGGTCCATTATTCTGCAAAAGCTAAGTTGTGTCCAATGATCAAGGTCAGACTGATAAATGACATTTTGGTTAGACGTCAAAAGTTCAGCTATAAATCTATCTTGTGTTTCTTTATAAATATCTAGGCCTACCACACGAGACTTGTAAACCGGCCACAGTAAATGTAGATCTTTTCCCGGCTTTACATTCATCTCTCTCAAGCCTTGCAAAAGGGAAAATAGAGATTTCACAACTGCATCTTTCATGACTGCTCGGTTCCAGTTTAATTCAAAACGTTGTTTATCATCACTCGTTTCAATGGAGAGTTGCGTTCTGTCTTGTGTGACGGCAAATGACCCACTAATGTGAACATTAAAAGGGGTCTCTATTGGTAGTGGAAGCACACAAAACAGATGACTAGAATCGTCAAATCCATACGGTGCATCCAACAATGGAACAGCAATACTTGTTCCGTTGTTGTCCTGTATCATTGCAGCAGTAGCTGCTATAGGTAACATATGAGCTCCACTGTCTTGCATTGATTGTTTTACACATTCATTTGTTCCTGAAGCCCATGAAACCACCCAAGTTGTTTTAGTCGAATTCCCATTCTGTCCATGAAATTGTTTTCCGGTTTCTTTGAATTTCATGACAACTTCAGCACTGTATTGATAAGTGCCAAAATTAGCATTTTTGTCCGATGAATTATTATTTTTTTGTGAAAAATACTTCAGGACTGGTACTTTGTTACGTTTCTTTCCGTCGTTTTCATCTTCTTTATACGTTAGAGGGGAATGCCATTTCAAATTTCTAGAAGCTTTAAAAATAAGTCGTTTTTTTCTGGTGTCGATATCAGAAAGATGAAATATTTCAATTTCGCTCACGTTTTGAGTAAACAGTAAAAGATTTCCAGCACTTTTTATGAAAATCTTTAACATTTGTTTCATTTCATCGTGACTATAAACTAAGTTGCTTAGTCCACTGCCAGACTGTTGACTTGTTCTGAGAGGTAGTCGAAAAAGTGTTCCTTCAAAATAAGGAATCCTACTGCCGTCAGTGCTAAGGTCACATCCAAATATATTTTTAAATGGTTGGAACTGATCACTCCATTTGTGAAGCATCCTCTGATTTTTCAGTGATTTCATATCAATTTTCATGCCTTTTGTCTTTAGATAGGAGCTCTGTGGATCAAAGATTACCATTATGTTTCCAGAAAGAAAACTTGGAACATCTGTTAGATTGTAAACCGAACAAAATCCAACTCCAAATTTACCAATTTTAGAAAGATCCTTGGTTGCTCCTTCTACTTTCGTAATATTCCTAAAATCTTTTTCACAGAACTGAGCATTGTTGTAAACCCAAAGAGCAGGACCTTGGCATTCACTCATTTTGTCATTGAGAAGATTAGTTCTGCAGTTTAGGTTTTCACGTTCATCATATAAAAAACATACTTTTGTTGCACCCGCATCATCTGCATTCTGAATCAATTCTTTTGGGACAGATAGACCATCTCTATACCCTTTGAGTAGAGATTTAATCCTGCTGACCAGAGACACCTCTTGTTCCCATTCAAGTACTCCTGTATCCGATAAATAGTGTTCTTCCATCGATTTAATGCCTATGGTTGCTGCAAAAGATACATCCGGATGGACAGCGAAAGGTTCCTCTTCGTCAATTACTTTAATGTCTTCTGACCAATGATTACTGCGGTAAGCGCATTCATGAATGTGTTTAAGTGATAACTGATTTTCGACCTCGGTTTGGACAGGAATTAATACGTTGTAGTCTGTTATACAATGAGAATAGCCCCTTTTGAAGAAAGTAAGAATGTTTATATTATGTCGTAAATCTCTTCTATACTCCATTTCTGTACGAATCTGAACATGGTGTTGTTTAATCTGTTCTTGGACATCTACAAGCAATTCTGGGGATTGACACAGTTTGCAACCAAGTCGATTAAAGATTATACAAATTCACCAGGTAACTCGTAAAGGTACGGTTCAAGATGTATGTCATCATTGCTTCTGTTTAAATATATTTTCTGAGGTTGACAAAAGCCATTGCCTGTCCATACAATGGAACTATTCTTCATCGACTCAATCAGTTTTTTGTCTATTGTGGCTCCGTCTAGAAAACCATAAATATGTTTAGCAAACTGATGCAGCTCTGGTTTGTACTTTTCACTGTAAGACTTGTTCAAAAGCAGTAACTGTTCAAAGACTTTCACTGCAGGTGGTATAGCGCAACAATTTGGATTAAGGTTTTGAATAAAGTCAATAGGCAAATCTGGAAAGAGTGGCATCGTCGAACCGACAAGACTTTCAGCATCGTTCATGTTAACAACCATCTCATAAGGTTTACAAAGAAGATCTTGACCGAACCATTTCAATACTTTTGGATAAGACTTTGGTTCTCTCAATGGTGGAATAAAATTTAAGTCGACTAGTATTTCTTTTAATTTCTTTCTGTTGTGACAAGTTTCAAGAAGATGTCCATTCTTCATTAATACGTTCAGTAAGCAATTTGCTTGTTCCCAAACTTGAGCATCTGGTCGTTGTGCTGAGGACGTCTGTTTGTTGATACACATGGCAACATCATATATGTCCGATGCGTTCAAATGTGAGGACGACTTCATTCCAAACCTTTTTAGAATGTTTAAATAAGTTGGGTCATGATTTTGAGGGAACTTTCCTTTGTCATTAAATATTTGTACAAGAAGGGGATCTGCTGGATCAAACAATTCATTAGGTGTTTTAAAGAGTCCGCTTCCAGATTTAACAAATTCAACCCGTTCGACTAAACACATTATTGCAGTATTGTGTTGGAACAAAGACATGTTTTCCATGATGTAATTCATCATTAAATGTTTATGAGTATCGTTGTAGGTCAATGCCCTGTCAACTAATCTATGTACAATGGTTTCAACAGCGTCTGTTAAATGAACTTGTCTTGCACCAAGGTGCATTGCTAAATGTTTCCCTGTAAAAGTATGTATAATCATTTTTTCAGGTAATGGAACGGGAAGCCAACCGTCAGGTGCGACCAGCTGTACATCTTCAACAGAAACAAAATCGCCAGTTTTTCCGCATTTAAACATTTTCAACCTTTTTAAGATATGTTTAGCATCGCTCAGGGTGTAGCTAGATCCAACAAATTCTACAAATTCTTCCCTGTCTGAACTTTGAACATTGTCGTTGAAGTTTTTCACAAATTTCTGACTTAATGCTGATACAAGTTTCAATACTCCATCAACCGTTGGTCTCTCTACATATTTATCGTAGACTTCGGAACAATTGTTTACGTAAAATGGAAGACAATTCAGAACAGTGACTCCTATTTCATGCAGACATCTCACGACTGGTTCCGGTAGAAAGTTTCGGTTATCGGCAGCAACAATCAGCGGTTGATCAAGTGTCAAAAGATAGTTAAATCCAGATTTGTTGTCATTATGTGGTAAAATAAACAGATCATTTGGAAGCCTTATCGACTTAGATACGAAAAATTCCCACACGAGCCTTAACCATTCCTCATTCAATGGTGTAAAGTTATGCCATCTAACCCTCTTTATGTCTTGGCTCTTTCCAAGACTCTTTTCTATAGCCTGAGAAATTAGTCGAAGAACATCATCTTTATTCGTCACTGCCAATTGACTTTTACCTTAAATCACAATATATAATTAATAACAACTACTAATAAAACATAAAGGTTATATTTTGTAAACAAATGATATTTAAGTGTCATATTGTAATATCTCTTTCTTAGATATTGGTATGTCACTCTGACGGAGGTCGGGTGACTTATTGTTTTTGTTCATGGTTTCTTTGTATTTATAATTATTATTATTCCACACTTTTTTTTAAACAGACTATTACTCAGAATTGTATAGACCTATTTTGAAGGAACTTATCAATAATATTGACCCCCATGTACAGATATGCAATCGAGGGTTGGTAATATTCATTTTGTTCTCCATTTTAATTGACCAATTCAGGACAGAATTGATTATGTTGTGAATATTTACATAAATATACAATTTTTTCTGATACAACCGTTTTTCAAAAATAATATAATAACGATCGTTAACATACTGCCTTCAAAGATCCCAACACAATCGTTATACCTTTTTGCAATACCTGGCTCATTTATCATGTAAATAATCTACATTTAGTCACCTGATTTTGCCAATTTTAAAATCTGTTCATTCATCTTTGATGGTAGCTGATGTACTAAACTCTCCTCCATTCCAGGACAGAGCTGTCGTACAGATATGGAACATACAAAAACTTTCGGATAATTGCTGGTCCGAAACATGGTGAATGCGCCGTTGGAGAGTGGCAGAAGTTCTAATGATTTGAGCAGATCAAATTCTTCATTTGATATCAAGTAGGTTAAGATATTTAGCTTATCTTCTCTTTCAAACTTCCTGTACACTGAGTTCCATTTCAAAAGCCTAAAATATATTTAGATCATGGTATTTAGTATTTAACCTCTCGAGCAGTGTTTGAACAACATATATACTATATATGAAATAAAAGTCAATTATTGATCATACCAATGTGCTTAACGTTATAAAATGCATACATAATACATTAAATGAATTTAAAAAAAAAATCGAATAAGTTTAATATCCTTCTAATATTGGTTTCACAAATCTAATCTTAAAATTAATTAATGTAGTATTATAATCAAAAATATTAAAATCGCAAATTAGTCAAAAGTTGAGTATACACTGAAGATTTTGTGATTTTGTTTGACCCTTGTATTACTGGATTAGTTGGTTTGATTTAATGTTTACATGGGTCTGTTGTTAATTTGAAGATGATAGGTTAGCATCGATTAAATTATTAATTAAAGGATTCTCATTCACTTTTGGAGTGAATGGAAACTTCAGTCTATCTCTTATAGCTTTTACGATGATAATTTAAAATAGTGAAAAAGACAAATAAACGTGAGAGTATTGTATCTGGTTGAAGAGATAATTGACGATGTCACTGAAATTTAAATTATTTGTAGATCTTCATGTGTTGTTTATTTATAACAATGACGAGAAACTATTAATGTTTTCAATCCTTGCAGTCGAGATATTAGGCATGATAAAAATTATGCTAATGAAAGTTAAAGCTATCAAAAGTCATGCTATTTATTATGCAGTCGTAGTAATAACATTGTGTCATAGATCAAAGTTATTTGTTCAGTGTATGTTTAATTGCTTTTGGTGATATGTCTTTTGATTGCGTTAAGCCATCTCAATTGATTATTATAGTGTATTTTATTTGTTGTGATGATGCACTATCTTTAAGGTTAGGTTGATAGTTTCTGCATCTTAAAACGTTTAGATCCGCTGCATTTGTTTGCATCTGTTGGTTTGGAGTCTGTCGTTTGTTTATTTTGTTCATACGTGTTTTTAGTCCTCGTTTTTGTTATAAAGGTAAGCTCGTTAGTTTTCATATTTTTCTGGTTTTACACCAGTTATTTTTGGGGCCCTTTGTAGTTTTCTGTTCGGTGTGAATGAGGCTCCAATGCTCCATGTTGAAGGCCGTACTTTGACCTTTTAGGGTTTACTTTAATAAAACAAAATAGGACTTGGATGCAGAGTTGTCTCATTTTCATTCATAGCTGATCTTCTTACATCGATATAATACTAGGCAAAAAGGTTTTTAACTAAAAATCTAAATATTAAGACTCAAAGACAAAAAATATTGTTAAGGAGTATAACTGCAATGGAACAAATAGTGTGGTTTTATAAATTTCCGTTTGTTGATTATTATTAAATTCGATATCAGGTTAAAAGTTTCCAATAAAACAGCAAAACACCTACGGACAGAAAAAAGGAAATCGGTAAAAAAAGCTGAATTCCAGAAAAAAACAATTGACCATTTCTATAAAAATAACTTATTTATATATCTTGAGTAGCTGATCATTTCTGTATAAATTCCCTTGTAGCACTTTACGTATGCCTTAGTTGTAATATCGTGTCTTGACAACGTTCTTCTGTCAACTTATTCAAAGAGAATTAAAAAAAGAAAAAAAAAAAAGAAAATGTCCTTTATCAATAATACAATGTCTTAAAAACCTATAAAAACTTGTCTACAACAACAACAACAACAACAACAACAATACTTTATTTTAAGAGGGTTACACAGTTAGCTATATAACTAATCTTCCCTGAGGCCCTCGTAATGAAAAATCAAACAAAACACAAACATATACTAGTACATTGCATACATACATTAGCATAAAAAGTCAAGTGTGATAATAATGTTCAATACAACTTGATAAAATGTGATGAAAAAATAAACATGATGACATGATCAGTTTTTTATATTATTTATACAGTTAGGTTGATTTCAATAAATGATCTGCTATTTTGTATTTGAAAGAATTAATATTTGTAATATTTCTTAACGGTATTGGCAAATTATTCCACAAGTATGGTCCAGAATACATAAAAGATTTTTTGAATAATTCTGTTTTTGGTTTAGGGAGTATGAGGTTTCCTTGAACAGCATTTCTCAAGGGGTACGGATTTCTGTCTGAAACATAATGAAACTTGTTAGTAAGATATGATGGGGCATCATTATTAATACACTTAAATGTCATCACTAACTTATGATATTTTATTCTCTGTTCAACTGTCATCCAGTTTAAGTGTTTGAATAAGGGTGCAGAAGGAGCGAATGGGTCTGTTTCTAGTATTAATCTAGCAGCCCTCTTTTGTAATTTTAATATCCTTTTTAAACCCTCACTGCTACAACTACTCCACACTATACAACAATAATCAATAAGTGGCAAGATATAACCATTATAGAATAATTTTCTGCAGTCTAGATTTAGAAATTTTTTAATCTTTAATAGTAGATATAGTCTAGATGATATTTTTGAGCAGATCAAGTCAATTTGGGTTGTCCATGTGAGGGAAGGGTCAATTTTAATGCCTAAAAGACTTTCGCATGTGGAAGATTGTATCACTTGATTGTTAATAGTTAAACAACTCTCATTGTAATGTGGCATTGCTCTTTGCTTCGTTCCAATAATCATATATTTTGTTTTATTTTTATTGATGAACATATTGTTATCATTGCACCATGCCTCTACACCATGTAAATCTTCTTGTACCTTTGACTGAAGAGTTTGATAACAATTACCAGAAAGATGTAAGGTTGAATCATCGGCATATAAATCAGTGCAACAATTTTTCATATAAATAGGAAGGTCGTTGATGTATAATATAAACAGAAGGGGGCCTAATATGGAGCCTTGGGGAACACCATACTTGATATGAAGTTTTTCAGAATGAGCATTACCAATTTGTACTTGTTGAGTTCTTTCATTCAAATACGATTGAAAAAAAGAAACAGCAGTATTATCAAATCCATAAATTTCAAGTTTTTTACAGAGGATATCATGATCTACTACATCAAAAGCTTTCTTAAAATCCAACAGGACTGCTAAGTTGATATTACCATCATTCATATCCTGTATCCATTTATCTATGATATTGATAAGGGAAGTTTGGCAAGAGTGTTCTTGTCGAAACCCAGACTGTGCTGGGTGTAAAAGATCTAATCTTTTAAGATAGTCAAACAAATGTCTACAAGACATAAGTGTAACCAAAAGTATTTGTATAATCAACCATTTCTGGTAAAGGGAAATAAATCAATCAACTCAATCACATAAGTTTTATTTTTGACTATAATTGCAAAGGGGAATAAATCAACAACGAGAAAAGCTAAAATCGTGAAAATTTACTTTGACCTTCATTTTGTATCAGGAAACAACATATCGGTAAATGAAAACAATTTCTAAAGCCTTTTCATGTGAAAAATGCTCCCGGCCGTTCGACTAACCACCCACCAGTCGTACATCCCCAAATATTTAACTGATTTTTCCTACGAATACTCCGGTTAATGATATAATTGGTAAAATAAAACTATTTGATTTTAATAACTCCTAGAATGTTTTATATTTTTTTGCGATTTTTCAATTACTTGCTATTTTCATTACAATGCTACTAATTAGCCATTTTGACTACAATAAACAATACAATATTAAAGGAGAAAAAAGTGTGTAGTAGATGCATACAAAATACATATTTTATTTATTTTACCTTTCACTGATGAACTGTGGCGAGGCGTCTTGTGGTGGAGTACCATATGCCTTACACAGAATGTCATCCAGTCGTTGAAACCCTTGCGTTTCTATCAAGCAACAATTATATTGTCTCATGGTGTAAAGGAGTGTTTCTTTGATGTTCATTTCTATTTAAAAAATACATTTGAATTCACGTATTGCTGAATAGCTTGGAATATATATAACACAGTTTCACGATTGAAGATAAACTATGATGTTATCGGCCGCATATTGCAAGCATAAAACTATAAAAGATATGTTTAATCACAAACAAAATTCAGATGAAGAGACTCGTTAAATCATGACAGTATAAAACATAATAAAAGAAAGATAATATGTTAATTAAATGAGAATGGAAATTGGGAATGTGCCAAAGAGACAACAACCCGACCATTGAAAAAAACAACAGCAGAAGGTCACCAACAGGTCTTCAATGTAGCGAGAAATTCCCGCACCCGGAGGCGTCCTTCAGCTGGCCCCTAAACAAATATATACTAGTTCAGTGATAATGAACGCAATACTAATTTCCAAATTGTACACAAGAAACTAAAATTAAAATAATACAAGACTAACAAAGGCCAGAGGCTCCTGACTTGGGACAGGCGCAAAAATGCGGCGGGGTTAAATTTGTTTGTGAGATCTCAACCCTCCCCCTATAATTTAGCCAATGTAGAAAAGTAAACGCATAACAATACGCACATTAAAATTCAGTCCAAGAGAAGTCCGAGTCTGATGTAAGAAGATGTAACAAAGAAAATAAAACAAAATGACAATAATACATAAATAACAACAGACTACTAGCAGTTAACTGACATGCCAGCTCCAGACTTCAATTAAACTGACTGAAAGATTATGATTTCATCATATGAACATCAGGCACAATCCTTCCCGATGTTCATATCAACAAAGAATTCATTGTCTATTTGAAGTTCATGTTGTTCAAAACAATCGGAATTATCATGGGAACCAACTTTGCTCCTCTTTTGGCGACTTTTCTGTCATTCGTATTAGGCAAACCTTATACACTACGAGCTAGCAGTTTCGTTTAACTTTGTTTTCCTTTGACAAAATATGATCAATTTGCTGACAATGACGGTTGTGTATGGAGTATACATATATTTTCAAGTTTATATCTTCAAGTTGATACGATAAATCAGAAATTTCATGTTTTGATATCCATGTAAGACATGCCATAAGGTTGGTGGTACCATGATAACTATTACATATATTACACCAAAGGATACAAGTAGTAAAAAAATGTACGTATACGATCAACACCGGTTTGACCGTTATGGAATATGTTTGACAATGATGACGGATATTTATCAATTTTTCGCCACTACGATACTGTTCCTCGAATATGTCCTAACTTTTTAGACTTTTTTTTATGTTTGTATTTTTCAGACCAACACAACGTGTCTACCGGAGCACTTGAGCTCAACGGTTTTTTAAGGGGTTTGTGTTGCTTAGTCCTTAGATTTGTTTGTTTTTTTTATAAATTGTTGTTCGTATTTACCATTCGTCTTTTGTTCATTGCTTTGTCAGTTTGTATTCGACTTATGTGTTAGCCTTTCTTTTAGTATCTTCAGAATCTCTTGTTATATTGTTTATCGCATTTTAAAATAAATCTAACAATAATTTATGAGATACAAATGTATATTATACATTCATGTTTCATTACTTGTTAGCTGACACGGAATATCATTGAAAGTTTTTTATAGTATATATTTCATCAATATTAAAACTTTTAACATCATTCGATTTACTTTAGTTCAAAATATCCATTATTGAACCAATTTTATCATCTTTATCACAACAGTAGACTGTGCCTGCTTTGAAAAGGCTCATCAAATCATGACAACATAGAACACAGTAACCCGTAATAGGTTCATTTCTATTTTGTATCATAAAGATACAGTAAAAACTAACATATTTGGTAAGATAAGACAATTTATTATTATTTATTTTTCTTCATTTCTTCAAGCTGATTAATGGTTTTCATGCATTTCAGATAAATCTTTCATTACTTTACATGTTTACCTGTATTTTCTGGGAAAATTGGAAAAACTGCATCTTGCCAACGAATCCATTTGCCTCCACTGATTTCAGTATATAAGAATGGTACATCACTTATATTTCTGAACAGCTTGCTAACACATTCCTTGAATCTATAGTCTACTTTCTCTGGATCAGGAATACATCGAAATATCAGCTTGTTATCTTTCCATCTTTTAATTATTGTCAAAATTACGTCAGTATACACGTTTGGAAGAACCTCGAATATCAGCAATTCATTCCACTGTACTGAATCTTCCTTGAAACTAACAGTAAATTTGTCGGCCCATTTTAAATTTTGGCGGTTCTGACTGAGTGCGAATGTCCCGTTAACATGCACAGGTAGGTTTGTCATACTAATGTTTGGTACTGGCAAGGGCATGAAACAAAAAATATGTCCAGTGTACGTGTTCGGTGACATAGGTACTGCAATTCCTATACAAGGTAAGTATGCTAGCTTTTTAGATAGTCTTAATAGGGTTTTGGATCCCTCTGATATCCCTACGAGACGATTAAGAACTAGCCATACTGTTTGTTTAATCGGTTGTCTTTTACCAGATGTTTCTAATTTCAATAAGTACATTTTAGTGAGAGAATTGTTAGGAATGTATTTGGGTTTATTTACTCTCCTGTCTTTTCTGGCCTCATCATTAGAACACCCACCAATGGTTACCATATAGTCAGGATTTTGCTCAAATAGAGAGCCTAAACGTTCATATAGGCATATTTCTTCAATAGAATTAAGAAATATCAGTGTTAGGGAAGCCTCTTCTTTGAACATCCATAAAAGATGATTGATCTTTTCCTGATTGTAAACAGAATCTGAAAGCTCAGTTGATGTCTGGCGCAATGGGAATCTAAAATTAATTAACAAATAATTAAAAGACTAGAAGACTTACGTAAAATAAACAAAACAAAGCACACAAACACGATGTTTCGATGATTGGCAAATAGAAATGCTTAATCAACTGTTAAATGTGTGTTTGTTAAATAGGTATTATTTAGGCGATAACATTGATTTTATTGGTTTTAAAAACGGATTTTATAGTTAAATAAAAAAAAAACAAGTGCAATTTTTCAAAAACAAAAATACATTGAATCATTTTGAGTAGGCATAAACGGTGACCCTAGTAACATTTGGCACACTTGTTTTCTAACTTTGTGTGCCAATGCTCTTCAGGTTGGAAACCGTTTTTTCGAGCGCCACTTTTTATTATGAATACGAATAGGTTTTTTTTAATTCACACATAGATATCGATTAAACAACAACTTGAATATGACAGTTCTTGTCCATTCGTTTATGATGCGTTTTGTTTGATTTTGCCATGTGATTATGGACTTTCCCAATTGATCTTCCTCTAAGTTCAGTATTTTTGTGATTTTACTTTTTGAAAGGGAGGGAGTTAATAAAATTTTACACGAGTACAAGACTGGTAGTTGTTATTTGTGGAAATATTTTTATCACCGATAGATTTAAAAACACGAATGTGTCCATAGTACACGGATGCTTCACTCGCATTATCATTTGCAATATTCAGTGGACCGTGAAATTGTGGTCAAAACCTTAATTTGGCATTTAAATTAGAAAGATCATATCATAGGGAACATGTGTTCTAAGTGTCAAGTTGATTGGACTTTAACTTCATCAAAGACTACCTTGACCAAAACTTTCACCTGAAGTGGGACGAATGGACGCACAGACAAACGGACGGACGGACGGACAAACGGACGCACAGACCAGAAAATATAATGCCCCTCTACTGTCTTAAGTGGGTCATAAAAAATGGTCTCCATATTTTAGATAATTTGTTAGATATACGTTTAAGGCAGAAATGAAAGATGTTACCTAAACATAGTTCCTTTGAAATATCCATTCTTTGTCACATTCTCTACAAAATTGAATGCAGGGCCTAAAGCTTCGAAGCATTCTTGCAAGCAAACTCCACGATACAACCGTAGCTTAGACAGTCGAAGTGGTATGCAACACTTATCCTCATCTAGGTATGGATTCAAAATCATCATTTGGTGTCCACTTATAATCATGGGGTAATCTACAAAAACAAAATGCAAACTCTATTTACCTCAAGACTCTGCCATACCTAAAATAATGTTGAATGAAGACGTATTTGCATCTATCAGTGTCTAATTGTAGTGAATTGAGTACTTCTTAGATATGTTTTTGTTGCTCTTTCGCAGTGTCTGTACGTCTTCCTTTTCTAAATGTCAACTTGTTGATATGAATTTTTTAAGTGCACAGCATACTTGACGATTCATGTTACACTTTAAATGGATTGTTCATTTACTCTTTTATTTAATCTTTTGTTATGATATCAGCATAAACCTTATTTCAACTAAAAGACACAACTTGTTGATCACCATTCAATTTGAATAAAGACATGTGTTCCTAATACCAAGATGTAAAAAGGTCAGATACATATCTTCTGATTTATACTTTTGATAATCTTAAATTGTGGTTTTTTGTAATTGAATTCATCTTTCAACACCATAATCGTTTGTCATATTATTTTTTTCAACATACGGTCGGTCACAGATTTATAGCAGATTTGAAATATATGATAAAAATGATATCACAAACGAGGAAAAAGAGTTAACTATAAGGATCATAATCAAATATCGTCATATGACGTCACAACCACCACTAACGCCAACGAAACACATATATTCGAAAACCATTCCAGATCACACCCCCCCCCCCTTCCCCCCCCCCATTTTGTTTTCGCCAGAAAAAAATCTAACATTGGTTTAGAATGGCATGCCGTACTATTAACAATAATTTTGGAATCTGCCATTATCTACAAACAGCCAATGATGTGAATCCTAACATGAATTGGTAGAAACTTCTTTTCATTGTTAACCTATCAGCTACAACCAGTTAATAAATATTACTGTAGTCTCTTGAAACAAGAAAAAATATCAAGTATAGCATGTCGACGTTTTATTTTGGTATTACATTCATGAACTTTCTAGCTCCTGGTATATCTATATATTCTTCAGTAGACACAAATTTGCAGTATGCCTAACATAGATAAACAATTTGAGGAAAATAAAAGCACAGGTGTGTTTCATTTATTTCCTATAAATACAGTCACATCAAAACATACAGTATGTTGACAAGTTGGGCTTATCCATGGCATTGTTAATTAGATTTGACTTACGAGTTTCAATGTCCATCTGGTATCTTTTGCCGTTCTTTTAAAATATTTAAGCTTTTTAATGATGTCTAACGTTTGTTAGAATCAAGTCCAGTTATTAAACAAAATTCGTAGATATATGCAGCCATTCCTTTAATTAAAGAAATACTCCAATAATTCTTTGTTTCGTTTCTTGGCCAATTTTGGCAATACTCCTTTTTTCTTAGGCTACAAATGCATATATATCGTATGAATCAATAATTAATTTTATTGTTTCGGCTATTCTACATAGTTCAAACAATGGTGTAGTATCAGGCAGTTCGACATATTTCAACCAATGGTATACTATCATGACAGGTCGGCTCCACAGATATGTTTATTCTCTTAATGAAATAAAATCAATTCTTCAAAATTGTTGTACTTACCAGTGATATGAAAAACGGACTTAAATCCCAATCCAAATCTACCAACTGTTGATGGATCAAGTTCTTTAATGCTTGTACCGATTCGAAGAATTCCTTCCCAGTCATCCTCAGAAAATTCTTCATTATTATAAACAATTAATGCTGGACCCTTTGAAGAAATAATTAGCAAATTACAACTTTATTCTGACTTCCAAAATATCCAAAATAGCGAAATCTAGTCTTCCACTATAAATGCAATCTCCCATGAAGAGTTATCGGTCCTTTCTTTCTCTCTCTTTATTAAGAGAGAAAACGAAAGAACCGATAACTCTGCATGGGAGATTGCTATAAATAAACTCATCATAGATACCAGGACTAAATTTTGTATATACGCCAGACGCGCGTTTCGTCTACAAAAGATTCATCAGTGACGCTTGAATCCAAAAAAGTAATTAAAAAGGCCAAATAAAGTACGAAGTTGAAGAGCATTGAGGATCAAAATTCCTAAAAGTTTTGCCAAACACAGCTAAGGTAATCTATGCCTGAGGTAGAAAAACCTTAGTATTTCAAAAAATCAAAATTTTGTAAACAGTTTATTTATAAATATAATAAAATTGAGAATGGAAATGGGGAATGTGTCAAAGAGACAACAACCCGATCAATTAAAAAACAACAACAGAGGGTCACCAACAGGTCTTCAATGTAGCGAGAAATTCCCGTACCCGGAGGCGTCCTTCAGCTGGCCCCTAAACAAATATATACAAGTTCAGTGATAATGAACGCCATACTAATTTCCAAATTGTACACAAGAAACTAAAATCAAAATAATACAAGACTAACAAAGGTCAGAGGCTCTTGACTTGGGACAGGCGCAGAAATGCGGCGGGGTTAAACATGTTTGTGAGATCTCAACCCTCCCCTATACCTCTAACCAATGTAGAAAAGTAAACGCATAACAATACGCACATTAAAATTCAGTTCAAAAGAAGTCCGAGTCTGATGTCAGAAGATGTAACCAAAGAAAATAAAACAAAATGACAATAATACATAAATAACAACAGACTACTAGCAGTTAACTGACATGCCAGCTCTAGACTTCAATTAAACTGATTGAAAGATTATGATTTCATCATATGAACATCAGGCACAATCCTTCCCGTTAGGGGTTTAGTATCATACCATCATAACATATATGAGAAGAACATAACCCGTGTCATGCCACCATATCAATGATAATTCATGTCAACACAACAGTGCTGACCTCTTGGCTGGTAAATGATGGAACGGGACAATTCCTTTAAATATAAAAATGTGGAAATGTATTATTTAATAAAATCGTTGATTCATGGGTATTTTTGAACATTATAATTCAAAGAATTAACTTCAACCTGCGTTTTTAGATCATAACTTTTTAAACAATACTATATTGGAAATTCCCAAAGAAAAGTGTTAAGGTATTAAGTAGTTAGTGTGTCTTAATCATGTTACTGGTCGAGGATAATTCTTACTCTTACTGTTCAATATAAAGACCTCTGGTCAATAAATTTTCAAAATTCAAGTTAAAAACTGCGGGGCAACGTTTATTTGTCGATAAAATACATTGAGATAAACGAAATTACAGCTATTGTTTATGGGTTATATTGGAGAAAATCAATATTTTCTTATAGAGGAAACAGAACTGTAATGGATGACAAAAATCTCTTAGTTTGTTTTATGTTTTTAACAGAATTTTCTTAAATACCAACCTGAAAGTATTTGGAATAAGGTGATGAGTATGTATAACGTTGGGCGTATGGGTTTGACGGTAACTGCCGTTCATCGTAAAGTATTGCAATTCTAACAGCACCTGCATCCTCTGCATTTTGAATCATCTCCTGTGTAAATAGTATAAATAAAACGATCATGAAAAATGAATTTCATTAACTTCCAGCATCAAGCAGTCTAATGGGAAAGGGGAATACCTAGTTTACCTTGTCGAATTTTACCAACATTATCTAACGACTACATTACCCTTCATACTCCCCCTCCTGCCTGTAAATCTTCAAATCCACTATTCCTTAGTGATCATGACTTTTATTGAGTGGTTATTAATGGTCTTCAGAAATTTGTATTGGTACATTGCTTGTTTCTAATAATGCATGTCCGCTTTAATAGATATAAGAAGATGTGGTAAGAGTGCCAATGAGACAACTCTCCGTCCAAGTCAACATTTCTAAAAGTAACCCATTATAGCATGTATAGGTCAAAGTATGGCCTTCAACACGAAACATTGGCTCATACCGAATAAAAGCTTTAAAGGGCCCCAAATATGACTTAGTGTAAAACTACTCAAATAGGGAAAATTCCTTTTCAAAAATGAAATACATACTTTTAGAATTTGTCCATCATCTGGGTATTCACGCAAAATTTTTGTTAGCTCCTCAATGAGCGTCGTTCGTCTCATCCCAGTGCATTCAGGCTCGATTTCTTCTTCCTCCATCTTTCTTGTTTGTTTCTAATAGACTATGGTGTCATTTGTTGTCTAATCATGTTGAAATAATCTTTAATTGAAAAGAAAAAAATCAAAATTAAGAAAACGATTATTTCTTCTAAATTGGTTTATGAGATTTTTAACTTGGTTAAACTTCTGTAACCGAAATTTATTCCTGGATGGCCGGACTAACTGGCACCTACTGTCGTGTTAGAGGATCAAAATATATATACAATGTATCACTTGGTCGGAAGTACAGCGCTTCAATTATTTTGCCGACATGTACTTGTTATGTTATAGGTTACTCTGTCCAAATTTACTTTTCAAGAGATATGGAATGAGTTTATAAACAGATTCTCAATTAACTTGGTCTTTAGATATCTTTGTTTTGTTTTGGAGACTTCAGTTGTGTTAATGATTTTCGTGTTTGGCAGCATGGCATTATAGTTTTATTTTGTTTAATTTACCCCACGACATGAGCACATGGTTAATTGCCTTAACGTTTTGACGTAATGTCGCCAACATTAAATCGAATCCGAAAAACGAACGATATCAGAACTTCTGTTATCTAGGAGGATCGGTAAAATTCTAAATGTCTTTTTGGTATTATTACATTCACTATTTAGCAGAAATCCATACATATGAAACGTTTAAAAGCTTCAAAACAACCAGAACAGTGAAAAAGTGATCATTGGATATATCTATTTACTTGGGATTACCTGACATAAACTTAAAAGTTTGAACTTTTCCAAAAATTGTGTAGAATTTACCTTTGTTTTCAATAAAGAAATACTTGGCATGAGTAAAGTTTCATCCTGTCCAGTACTGAAGACAAAATTTCACAGAACATATCATTGCATATGAGAAAAGTTAAAGTTGAAGTTAACCCATCAATTTTTCTGTGTACAAGCTTTAGTAACCATGTACAAACAATGTAACCAAAGTTTCCAAACTAATCTATAAAAATCCCATATGAAAAAAAATTTGCTTGAAAAACCCAAGATGTTTATGACCCAGAAATATTTTAGTGCAATGAAATGTAGGATTAATTACCTACAACTGTCTTATTCACGGGAATATTTTTTCCGGGACCATTTTTGTATGCAAAAGGATGTAACGTACATGATGTTGTGGAATTACACCCGTTTAAGTGCCATGAGAGCCTGTTACAAAAAATCACAAGACTCAGTCTGGTTGTGCAACAATTGTCAAAATGAAGACGAATAACAACCTAAAAAAAGTCACAAAACAACCAAGATTGTTTGGATACCTGATATTCATATTAAAGATTTGAATATAAGTGAAACTATATGAGATTTGTTAGAGAAAAAAGAATGGATAAATATTTACCTTTAAACGCAGTTAATATAGTCCTTGCGAAAAAAGACATAATATTAGATTGCAAGAGATCTCAATTGTGTAGTAAGCTTATATAAATATATGAACCGCTGTCAAGTTTAAAACCTTTTTTATAAATTTATGTACCATACCATGTTACAATGATGTGTTGTATCGTCACATGGTAACTGAACAATTTGCAGAAAACGTTCATCGGTTAAGAGAAGAGAAACTTCTTTATTTCTAAGTTTCTTTTAGAGTTCAATGTAGGAGAATAATATACGGATGTATGCATCCTATACACGTGTTTAACATACAGTGTAATATGGGTCGTCAAAAAAATATTTTTTAATTCTATAATAAAAGACATTTGTTTAACAAAACTGTGGATTGTGGTATGAATATGAATGTGTGGATCATTTTTGTGTGCAAACATATCAATCATGGTCTCCGATAGATATTCAACAGAAAGATAATATATTTTATCTTACCTTTTATACATTTCTATGAGTATGATTGGTTAAAAGTAACCGCATGGAGACCGTCGGAAGAAGACAAATAAAAACCCACTCATCATAGCATTGAGGACCAAAAATACCAAGTGACCATAATTCCATTCCCCAGTCACCCTTAGGGGAAGGGCTAAATTGAGAGTGTTTCATCTATACAATTTTGAGGATGTAGAATCCTGATTGTAAGGTTGCAGTATAAAATCTGCAAATACTGTTTATTCATTTAGTTTGAGCAAAATCTACTTTAGACATGATATTGTTTTGAAGCAGAAGTATAGGTCAAAACTCTTACGACATGACATTTTTCATCTAATTCTTTTTTACTATCACATGTATCAGCTCACCTTCGTTATTACCATTCGGGCTTTATGTTGATATTTTCGACTTTAGATATAATATATATATAATATCAAAAATTGCATTTAATAATACCATGGATCGGTTTAACATATTCAATAAGAAAATAAAGAAAATTGAAACCTATATGATTACACATTGATCCAAACAACAATAGGTACTAGAACAAAACAATAAAACTTGCAATTTATTGAAAAGCAATTAGCAAAGTGTGAAGGACAAATTGATTACATATGATTCAACTAGTGGACATCCTTAGTTGCACAACATAACGATCGACAACGACGGAAAGTCATGACAAATGGTCGGATTGACCTTATCAGATACTTACAACTTCTCGTTCAATCAAATTGCTTGAATTTGCCTTCCAATTTTACTAGTTAATCCTTTTTCCGTGTACTAAATAACTACGGTGAATGACCACAAGGGTAAGATTTCATTGTATCGTAATCAAGATATTGATATAAAAATTGCTGTTGGCTATTTCAAAAAAATGTTGTGTTCCAAATTAAACTAAATAGTTTGTAATAAGTTTTCAAATTAATTTTAATCAACCTACTATTTAATCTTTTGATCAAATTTTTTTTTATGATTAAAATTTTCTTTCATTTAAATAAAGAGTTAAACATATGATTCTTTATACCTTCATTAGAGTACGTACAATGGCATCTAAAATTGTAATCATTTATCTTCCAAGAAATTACTTTGTATTCAAAAATAGAGTGAACCATGAAACCTTGTGAAGGGAAATTAAAGAAATTTGATCTATTTCATTGATTATTTGTTACTTAATGTCCAGTGAGAGATATTTCATGCATGTAAACTATCCACTAAACTACCTATGGGTACATACCAAGGGCAATTCAAACATCCATTTTGCAAAGGGGTTTCAACTCAAGATAAAATTGTAAATATGATACTAAATTTGATAGTGTTTATTATTTGTAGTTATCTAGATGTAGGAGACATTAAGTTCGTGCGCTAAGGACATGCTACCTGTTTTTGAAAAACTATTCATATACTCACGCATATTTATAAATTAAATACAGTTTTCCTCCTGTACCGCATTAATGCAAATGCATCTATATATGGTGTGCTAGTACACATCTCCGAGGAAGTATTTGTATATATAGTGACTTATCATAAATCTCGATGCAAGTATTTTGACATCTATTTAATTTGAAAGTTTATTTATTACCACATGATCATCTAGATAGCAATAATATTTTAAATTTGCACACGTCACGAGGATGATATTTTCGCCTGCTTTTATCGCAAATACATAAAAATTAACACAGATAATTTTTTGTTTGTTATGTGTAACACAAGTAATACATAAAGTTTTCCTACTGAACGCTGTATCGATTTTGTTTGCATGTGTATAACATTTATAATTAAACATTTTACATGGCTATTACACTTAACATATATGTGGCATGTGCATATGTTGCATTGTGTACTATTTCGAACGACGACCGATAGTGTACCGTAACAATACAATGCTACATACATATTAGAAAAAATGTTGTAGTCGATGTAGAAAATTTGCTGTACTCATAAAAATAAGAAACCAAGCACACAAAATCAAAATAAACAAAACAAACTTATTTGGCATATTAATACAGACAGTATGATGCACCTCAACATTGACTAATCAGATAAATTTAAAAACAATATTCTTTATATTTTTTTTCAAAAACTATATTAAGTATCGTTCGCTGACTTTGATTTGGGAAAAACCACTAAGTGCATTGTGTATATACATGTAAGTTGCCCCTATTGAAGCGTTTTTTGAAGGATTCAGATTCAAAAGTGCATTGTATTACACATTTCTGATCGATATGTTGCAATTTAAAACCATAAATTTCAGAAAAATAAATAAAGGGAAAACAATGGAAAAAAACATAATGTGAACAAAATCAAAGATGGAAACACTTAATAACAAAGTTGAGGAAGTACATGTGAACGTGTTTTCTGTTCGCATTGGAGTATTTATAAAACCACCAATGCTTGAATAAGATATATGCATGAAAATCCTCATGTTATATTCTGTTATCAAACGGTTTTTAGAACTGAGAGCAGGTGTCACTTGATTCTTTGTCCTTAATAAAGCAGTAATCACAAACAAATCTAACCAAAACCTGATAGATTAGTGATGTATTTGTTGAATTACATATAATTATGAAAATAGGAGTGTATCATATATCCATTTTGGATTACAAAAAACCTGGGAAATCGCATTAACTTAAAATGAGGTAGGTATTGGTGGTGATCTGTTACTTATATGAACAAATAGTCAGTATGGTTTAGCAATAATAGTCGAAATGAATGCGAAATAAAACTAAAACATGTCGTCAAATATTACCCGTTAATATATCTATTTGTCAACAACCTTTTTACAGAACAATCTAAACATTTGATTACTTGATATTCATATTCTTGATGGGAATTTAGGTGAAAACAAATGAATATTAGTGAGGGCAAACATAAAAAAATATTAACCTTTACATGTACATGCCTTAAAAATATAGTCCTGAACAATATGACAAAGACATTGGTTTCATATTAAAAATGTTAACGGATATTTTAACAAAACAAAACAAAACCAATTGTGTAGAATGCTTATCTACAATGTAAATACATGATCTTCTGTCAAGTTTTAAACCTTTTATGTATGTATTATTACAAAAATAAACATGTAGTATATGTATCGTCACCTGGTTACTAAACAATTTACCTAGTAAACATTGATCGATTACCATTTAGTAATTTGGTTCACATTCGGGTGAAAAATTATTTTTTTGCATTTATATGAAACGTTAGCTGGGATACCTAGTTCCAAATCTGATGTTAAACCTATGTTTACATTGGTAATGTAAGCAATATGGCACCTTTTGGAGTTGGGAACCTATTTGGTTCTTTATATTATGTGAAATCATGAATGTTCCTATGAGGGTTGCTTAAATGCAGACGAGACTTATAAAACATGTAGGAAAATCTGAGAAAAAAACGCAGTTGTTTTTTTCAGAAAATCTGAAATATATTAAAAAAAATCAAAACAATATCAAAATGACTTTGTGTATCAGAAGATGAAGACAAAAAAAAATCACAGCTTATCAGTGATAAGTCTGTATAATTTCTGTTTTTACAGGGAAGATGATATCATTAAATGAATCGCAAACACTCCTTACTTGACAAGGTACCAAGTTGCAGACCTACATGTATATATTAAATGAATTGTGTGGTTAAATTTTAAAATGCTTATATTTTTGTCAACAGGTCAAAACAAATAATTTAATTTACATTGAAGAGAATTAAACAAGACACATCTATTTGATTGGATATTCTCTTGATATTTTTAATTTATTGTAAATGATATGCCAACATTAGCTACCTATTATGTTAGTTTGCAGTATAAAATCCGCAGTTGTTGATGATTTCCTTTCACTAACAAAGTCAACTTTATACAAAATATTTATAGAAGGAAGTATAAGACAAACGATAACGACATGACATGTTACGTAAGATGTATTTGTTTAATCAGCTTATCGTCTTTATAGATACTCGAGACTGTGTCGGTTGTGTTGATATCATCACCTATGGATGATGATATATATACATTACATAAGAATGGCATGTACTTATCTGAGAATACTATGCGCCGGATCAATGAGGAAAGAAACAAAACTAAAATCTATCTGACAAAATGTTCACTTTTAGTTAAACAAAAAACCCAGTTCTTTCATCAGAGAATTTGTTTGTATTTTAGATAAACGAACGACAGACGAAGACCGAAGACGACGAGATCGAGGACGACAGACGCCAAGTCATGACAAAAGGTCAGATAGGCCTTATGGGCCCGGTGGGCAAAACATATCTTGATTTTTCCGTTATCACGATAAAGAGATATCAGTTCCGTGTGCTAAAAGAACGTCTAAAAAAGATATGACTGTATGAATGCAAACTTATGAATATATACACACGCATATTTATTTGTAAATTAAATGATAGGGTAATTCTCGTGTTCCTGACTAATGCAAATGTAAGCATCACGTGCACATATGATGTGCTAGTAGAAAGAACGAGTATTCTACCGTTGCATTAATTTATGGCATCTATTTACTTTAAAAGTTTAAAAAAAAAAGTGTGGATAACTATACTATTTTTAAATATATGCTCAAACCACGAGGAGAACTATATTTTTCTGCTATAATATAATGCAATGTCATGCAGATACTTAGGCATAAAAAGTCAGTAATGTGTGTGCTGACTGTATTTCCTTAAATAGCAGATAAAATCATCCTACATGAACATGTCCTACACAGTTCTGTATCGATTGGGTCATCTAATTAGACAATTAAGTATAGCATGCAAGTAAAATACATTTATAACAACTTACTTGAAATAGCTTTGAAGTTAAACAATTGTTTTGTGTGTGCATTGATCGTTGCATTTAAACAATTTTCTATGGAATTGTATTCATGTGTAACAATCAACATTTTACATGTTGTGGTTCTTCGATAACACACGTTAACATATATAAGTTATGTGTATGTATTATATAATACTGTGATTGACCACTTTAATATACCATAACAATACAATGTTACAAACCTATGAGAATGATTACAAAACAAGTTAATGTTGAGTTTTAAAAAATGTTGCATTTAAAAACAAAATAACATGGATAAGACAACAAGCATACTCAATCATAATTAAAACGACAAGAAACTTAAGACGTATCGATACATTGTACATTGTCAATAGATGTTGACTGTCTGCTAACAGCTATTTATATTTACAATATAAAAGAATATCAAATACTAGATAAGTTTTAAAATTGTTTTTGTATTTTCTCTTTAAAACAATTAATATGATATTAAGTGTTCGCTGACTTTACTTTTGACAAACGTTCCGAATGGCATGCGTGTTGTTTTGTCAGCTTTTAGCTTTGGCCGGTTTGTTGTCTATTTGGCATATTCCCCGTTTCCATTCCCTATTTCATCTTCATAATAAATAATAACAAGATTCATTCTATTTATTGGAATGGTTTGTATCCCATTATATTAAAATTGAGAATGGAAATGGGGAATGTGCCAAAGAGACAACAACCCGACCATAGAAAAAAAAACTACAGCAGAAGGTCACCAACAGGTTTTCAATGTAGCGAGAAATTCCCGCACCCGATTTATGGCTTACATTTTATGAATATATGTTCAAAAAAGATTGGAAACATTTTATCAAATATTTGTTTTTTCAAATACATTTATCTACACAAATGTGTTTTCATTTCTTCCTTTAATTACTCACTTTAAACGACTTTGCAAGGGACCCCACCCCATTCGTTGCACGTCAATGTATCAGGGCACAGAATTTGATTTTTAATAAAGCAGTAAAACAAATCAATAACTTAAAGTGTTACACGTACTCTAAGTTTTGCATAAGAACAATAATGTTCACTAAACATAACTTTTTTATTCAATGTATAACATTTAAATACAGACGCGACAACATAACGAGGGTGGTAAAGGGTTATTTTCGTGCAACGTGATCGCCGTTTTTTATTTCACGTTCAACGTGTTTTTACTTTCTTATTTGACGTTCAGTCGTGCAAGACGGGTGCCTCGTTCAACGTGTTCTGCTTATTTAATTTTACGTGCATCGTGATTTTCAGTCTTATTTTGCGTGCTCGGTATTTTTCAAATAAAATTCAAACACTTGGTATAGGGATCGTCAAGAAATACTTTTTTAAAAGCCGTAAACCAATTATATCATAAATGTGTATACTAAATCGGGAATATCAAGTAAAACAAAGAGTTAATATATACATATATACAAGAAGACAGTGACTCAGTCACAAAAGGTTTACATAAAAGTATTTATTTTTCGTCCAACGTTCATTACAGAAACTATTTCACGTTCAACGTGAAATTATGTCTTATTTCACGTTTTTTTCGTGCAAGCACCCCCCTTTACCACCCTCCATAACGTTTGTCATGTATGTATTTGGATTACAATGCCATTGATACCTACATGTGGATAGTCGTAGTCTGTGCATCTATCATTTAAATACTCAAATCAAATGATTCGATCGTTATACTATATTCACCATGTACACATAATTCAAATATGATTACACATCTTACCTCTTTTACTTAACTGTCAGTTGTCTGCAATCTAAAGTGTATAATGAATTATCTCCCCTATCAAAACCGAAAGTGAAAGTGATTTTATATTTTCTGGAAACCCTGGTTCATGATAATCTATAAATGTCAAGGATTATGACTATGAGATAATACATTCTTCAGTATCTATTTTGTTAAAAAATTGTAAAAGCTCCCAGTTAATAAAACTAGAAACTGTTTTACGTTGGATGCTCGGTTGGATGTCTGAATTTGAGAATCTAGAAATCTTTATATTTCTTGTCTGACAGGAGCTTCACCTGTTTGCAAGTGTTATTTTATTTATAACAAGTATTATATTGTTTGAATTTGGCGAATTAGAGTAAAGGGATAATTTTCGTTCCGATAGATATTTTTACGTTTTAGGACGGGTTTGCTCCTTTGTTGTGTTTTTTCCACAAAATAGTTCGTTAAGCTCAAGTAGACGTGTCAAAGATTTCAATAAGGCCTATATGAACTGGCCTATAATCAAGTCATTGATTTCATTACCACAGATAACTTTAAAAAAGATTTAAATGATTTCAGAGATACACGTTCTCGGATTGAGTCTGACTTTAATCATAGGATAAATTTTACAAACGGAAAATGATGTTTTACTAATGATTTTAAGGCCCATAATTGCATAGACGATTCATTAAAACTGTTTATCTATCTTTCATTCAACTTATCCTTAAAGATTACCAATAGAACACAGTAGTTAGATCTCTTAAAACTTGTGGTCCTTCAACCGGTCTATATTATGTATAGTTCATTTATATTTTAGCATTGTACAAGGTGAATTTTATCAAAATGTAAATGACGTCTTTAGTCTTCATCTGTTTATTGCGAACTGATGAATCTTTTTGTCTGAGGGAACATGATTTATGTTTAGGTTAACCAGTTTCATTTACTGCGAGTACTAATTGATCGATACTTTATGTTTATGTCTTTTGTATTTTTGTTTAATGTACATTTAGTTTTTTTGTTGTTGATACCCATCTATAGACATAAACCATTTTCATTTGATTGTTACCATGGTATCTATAAATGCCTATTGTGTGCTGTAACACCCCTGTACCGGACCTTGTTATAAGCTACCACATACATTTTTAAACGCACCTAATTGTATATGTACTTGTCCAAAGTCATTTAGTGTATGTCGTTAGTTGCAAGTTGCAGTATATTATTTTGTTTTCGTTTCTTATTATTGTCGTGCATCAGTTCGTTGTTTGTTTAGTTTGAATTGTTTAGTTCACATGTTGTATTGTCAATGCCTCTGGAAGCTGACTTTACAGTTTTCATTTTTTTTAATTCTTCAAATAAAGGCAACAGTGTACGACGCACGGTGTAGTACATCGAGGGCAAGAAATCGTCCCCTAGATTGATTGCATTAAGCTGTTGACGACCTCATAAACCATATTTAGTATAGATCAATGATCTATTGATTTGAGATCCATAACCTTGAGATTGAGGTTCCGGTTAAATGTAAATTTGTAATCTGAAATCTTAACCTTTGCTATGAATATTTTGTTCCGACATGTTGTAAGACAATTATTCTGGTTAAAGGGCACGTACATGTATACGTAGATATATTATATGAGTGTTCTCCTTTATATTTATGTACAAAACTACCTGTATGGTGATATATCTCATTAACCATACACTGTACAACTCTAGCGTCCTTTGTTTTGGACCTTGTTTTCTAACCTTGAAATTGAGTCAATGTTTGATTTGACCTTTGCTACAACTTCTTATATGTCTTTCACATTTGATAACATATATATGACCTTGACGTGACACTTTCTATAAGCCTGAAGTATATTCATTCATTGCATGACTTTCGTTTACCGTTTACTTTAACTTCATATTGCTTTAATAAATGTGAAGTAAGGTTCTTTTTTAACCGGAATAACAATTGTAAACCTAAGGACCGACCTATCTACATGGTGTTTAGCAAAATTATATGGAAACATTAACATTTTAGTTAGGAATCATAAAACAATTAGCTGTAACTTGTATCGAGTGTATCAGTTTATTTATATCTGTTATGTTGATCTTTTTATCACCAAAAGTCCTGATGGCCTATTTTAGGAATTTTTAGGTTAAAAGGGCATTTTGTAATCATTTCTTTTGTCTAGCTATGTCTTTTTAGGGTTGAAACACTTTCAGTTGTTCTCTGAAGAATTTAACGTTTAATGTGTAGTTAAATTTAGGCGTGATTTTTTTTTAGACTGGAACCAACAAATGATCATCAGCAATTATTTGACGACACAGGAAATGACCTTGATTTAACCGATAACGTCTTATTAAATTCAGTAAAATGAATTTCAATGGATTGAGCTTTTAATTTTGGTATGGATTTTTTTCATCGCCATCTTTGTATGTTTTATTTTTTCTGGGTATGTATTTTCCCCCTCTTTTCCGCATCGAAAAATATTCATAATATGCTACTTGTATGACAACCCCTTCACTGTATATATTTTCAAACAAAAGAACATACAAAACCCATTATTTGTGGAATGATTGTAACATGTGAAATATAAGATGACCTCTGCCATCGGAGGTGCCTTTTTTTACAGGAAGTAGCAAATAATTTCTGTATTTCAAACAAAAGTACATAGAGTTGTTTCATCGGAATTCATACAAAATCTTCTTTTTTCGATAGAAACCATATTTGTTTATTATTAATCATGTAACAATATTGATGGCTTTTGAAAGTCAGAAGTAGCTAATCGTATGTTTATGTCAGAGAACGAACTGTACTAATATTTTCAAGATTTTGTGTAGGATAAGCTTTATTTACCCCATCAAGTCACCAAGTTTCACTTTTTATCGCAATTTTATCAAAATCATATGTTTCAATTTGTTAATACAACAGTTCAATGCCCTTACATCTAAGAAACCTATTTTATTTTGAAATGAACCAGATGTGTGTGTACGTATATCTGGTTGTTTAATCCTGGAATTGGTTATCAAGCAACCCATAGTTATAAATGGTTGTCTTCAATCTTCATTCTAGTTCCGGTTATTTTCATTTATAAACAATGGTGAATTTCGATTTAAAAAGACCCAGAAATGGTTTTGAAATTTTAAATATTTTCTGTTTATCTTTTTTATTCTTTAGGAACAAGGATGTTGATGACAATGCTATAGTATCACACCATCCTCTTTATGGTATGTACACCAGTAGTTACTCGATCTGACACAAGAAGGCATACGAAAAAAGAGGAGAAACAATTTATTGAGAAAAGTCGTCTTTGATATTCTGTTTCTTCAAGCTCGTTGAAACTCTTCGGCAGAACATTTAGTCTTAGAAACCTGAAACAAATGAAGAAAGATGTCTGAAAAAAGGCAATTATTTCTTATACATACACAAAAACACATATGTAATACAATTGGAACCGTGAATGTTATGATTGAAAGTTATTTAGAAAAAATATGTGCATAATAGATGAAAATGAAAGAATAAAAAAGATAAAATGTCAAAACTATTGGAACTTAGATGTTGTCTCATCTCTAGTTGAACTGTTATAGGCTAAATTTGTTTAAGTAGTATAGTAAGGGTGTTTTCTTTTTATAATATTCATTGTATATATTTAGATAAGTTAATTAGTGTAACCTGTATAAATTGGTTTTGAATGGACAAGAACATGAACAATGTTCCTTAACTCTCAATGCAGTCTCTAACGTACCCATTGAATCACGTATTGCACACCATTTGTTTATTTAATCCACACAAATTGGTTCCATCTTAAATGTTAAAATCCACAGAATTAAAACAAGTATGTCCCTTTCCAATTCAGACAACTATTTATCCATTACTTGATAGATATATCACGCCATTTATTGAACATATAACACATAGTCTGTTACAGATAACATTAAATTACAAAATGAAATAAATGATGCATTTCAATTAAAAAATATGATAGCTAAGCTTTATTTACCTTGCGTTAATTTCATTCATGTACATTTTTGTCGTGAAAGATCACATACATAACACAGAAAACTATAATATTTATAAATCAGTCATATCTAACATATAAAACATACTTAATATAGTAAGTTATTTATTGAAATACTTACAGAAGTTGCTTTCACAGATGTATCGATACTCTGTAGCACACATGTAGTCGAAAAAATGCAGTTTATTCGCATGATAGCTAATTGCAACGCAGTTCTTATTTGTTCCCATTTTACCATAAGATGGATGCCAATTTTTAACCTCGGCTTTACTCTGGTCATAAGTCCAGCGGAACTCTCCTTCCTTAAGGTCTGTCAAACCGATCCAATAGTGATTGTCTATAAGAAAATTTAAGTTTGTCTAGATTAATTGTGTCAGTTGAATTTAAGGTAATAATAATTAAAATCTATGGTGACCCTTTATTTACATGTAATTTGATATTTTCTTATGTTTTTTTGCATCTATTTCTCGCATAAGGATATTTTTTTTGTATAACACTACGAATGAGTCATACAAAGAAAATGTGTTATTTTGATTGGCTTAACCAGGATCGTGCAATTATATAGACAATAACTGTTTCGTGTCTTTAAATATCAGCTGTATTTGTACGAGGCTAAGAAACAGGTATAATGCAAGCTTTAGCGAGCTATTACTCCTGTTTCGAGTAGAGTACAAAAGGAGCTGATATTTAAAGACACTAAACAGTTATTGTCTTTATCCTGCAATTTATTCTGTATATTGGTTGTGCTTTGAAAGACACAAACATTTACATTTTTTACATTTATTTTCGATTTAAAATCCCTTGAGGCCCGCCTAGTAATATTACAATCACACATTCAGCTGAAGACGGGTTTGCAAAACAAAGATTTAGAATAGTCAACAATAATACATCGCTCAAGGTGAATAGTTATCTATTTTAACAGAAAAATTAATTTCAACATTGAAAACAAATAACAAAACATTGTTCAATTTGAAACAGAAGTGTACGGCTTGTCCTCCGCTTCAGAATTTTTCACTGAACTTGGCTTTCACTTAACATGTATGCTAAAATTGACATGGTTGATTTTGTTACACATGTAAACATTCAAGTTTTGAGATCGATGATTGTCGTTGTAGAAAATACTGATGTTCATGTTTGTCTGTTATCAGAAAATTGGTTTAATTCATATTGCTCAAAACAAATGTTTGAAAAAACAATCAGAACGTATCAAGTAATCATGAATTCGTATAAGGTCAAACAATACGTCATTTGAATGCGACTCCAATACATATTCTGAGGTCACGCAGGTTCATACAAAACGGGTCAAACGTAGTCCGGCAGAGGGTGGAGCTTTAAAGCGATATATGTATATTATAGAGATACAGCATAGCGATATCTGTAGGGCTGTATCTGTATTGTAAGACACCCAATTTGCAGGATAAATTGCTATATTTTCATTGGTCATTAGTTAGGTCTAATATATGTGACGGTTTTTTTTCGAGAATATCTAAAACACTTATACTTTCACCTCAAAATCTTCTTTATGTGTCATTCTGAAGAGGGAATAAAGTCTTCAGACGTATTTGTTTAATTTAACACAAATACAATGTTTACCATGAGATAAATATTTGGAATTACGCTTGAGGCTTCATTATTGCTTGAAAATCCACTCTCGTTATTTCATTAAATAAAGTCACATCATACTCATAGTAGTTCGTTCAAAATTGTATCATTATAAATTTTATAACTCGAGTTTATATCAAACGATACCATATTATTTATAGTATAACTAATCGCCGTATTTGAATATCAAAAATAAGACAACGCGTGACCGAACGACGCATGGATTAAACGAGTGCGGAGCACGAATTTAATCCATAGCGGCGTTCGGTCACAAGTTGTCTTATTTTTGATATTCAAATACGGCGATTAGTTATTCTTTTTATTACATTGGCAAATGGCTTTTTTTTATGAAATTAATGTAGAAAATGTAAGGAACTATATCTTTTTCCTACGCATTGACAATTTGTTTTGATCCGACGTTATCGACGTCTTGACAACGCCTATTGTTGTATGACGTCAGAGAGTGAAATAACCACGTTTATTTCACATGTGAAATTATCGGTTTTTATCTAACTGGGAAATCAATGTAATTCATTGCAACCAATGTAATAATACGTGTTATGAAACTTACGTATATATCTTCTTTGGTCTTCAATGTTTTTGAATTAATATTTAAAGAATCAGTTTCCTTTTTTTCATTTAATATTTGCAATATATTATATATGCAAATAACGAACAGAACGGGTGTATCGTGAAGTTATTGACAGCTACTATTGAATGCCGGAAATTTTACTGCAAATCACTAATCAATGTTTAAAATAAAAAAGATCAATTGTTTACCATTTACTATTTATATGTGTTTTTTTTTTAAATTCTGAATATAAACTCACTTTTGTCTGCATTTGAGTAAATTTCATTATTTTCAGCAGTGCTATCTAGTTTTGCAAAATATCCTCCAATTTCTCTACATGTTCTCTGCATATGAAAAACAAATACGAAAAATATCAATGAAAAACGAGATGGAGCGAATAATGTATACATAGACAATAATAGTGCATTGCCTTGACATATCAACGATATAAGGATGAGGCTTAGAAACAAGGAAATGCGAGGCTCTGCCGAGCTATTTCCCCGTTTCGGGCCGAATCCTTATATAGTTGATATGTCAAGGCAATTCACTATTATTGTCTTGATACTGCAATCTAGAAAAAAAAACACCATTTGAATTGTTCTTTAACGTGAATGTTATTTATTTGATTTTAATATTAAGGGAAAATACCCCTTTAAAAGGGCCTCGTATCAGGCGGAGAAATATACAAAACAATGAATGAAATGTACATTACCTGTTGAAACCCACAATCGATGGTGAACGAATTATTTGAGTTTGGACAAAAATATCAACAATACATGTAAGCATAAAACATAATGATTTATAGGTTTCAAAAAAAAATATTAACAAGAAAATTATGTTTATCCAAAAATTGTAAAAGAAATCAGTTTGATTCGTTCCACGCTTCGTTGTATTCATTGGAAACAAGAACAGGTTTAAGAGGTCGTATGAATAATTAAATTAGTTTCGGCAACTTCTTTTTAAATATTCATGAGGAAAAGTTATATCGGGTCAGTGACAGTATATTACATAGAAATATACAGTCAACGCATTTTGATTGCTCAAATAGAACGAGTGCAGTATAAATTGTTATATGTATTAAGTGTGTTTGAAAAATGAATGAATGCCTGAAAAGTTTAACTATAGCAAACACAAATAATTTAGTCATGAAAAACATTTCAAAATTCCAATGGAATGTCGGATTTGTATTGTACTTTTGAAGATTGGTTACGCTATCACAAATGTATGTTTTATTATTTGATTTGAAAAAACGTATTTTGAATTGGCATTTGATAGTAATTTAAACTTTATGTTAATGTTCACTAGTTTAATGTTTTATCGGTTGTTTGTTATCATACATTTTCTACTTAATTTTGTGTATATAGAAAAAAATCATTCTTTTATGATATCGTTGCTTAAATAAAAGTATCGTTAATTTAAGAATAAAGTTAAGAAGATATTTAAATAAAAAAAACTTTAACAAGAACATATGTTAACCACAATATATATGCGATTTTTTTTTTAATTGTGAAATCTTCGTTCACTTCTAATTTTAAATTTTGATAACACTTAAGAACTAGAGGCTTGTAAGAGCCTGTGTCGCTCACCTTGGTCTATGTGCATATCAAACAAAGAACACAGATGGATTCAAGACAAAATTGTGTTTTGGTGATGGTGATGTGTTTGTAGATCTTACTTTACTGAACATTCTTGCTACTTACAATTTTCTCTATCTATAATAAACTTAGCTCATTAGTTACAGAGGAAACTATTTTGTAAAAATTTACAAAAAATTACCAAATTAATGAAAATTGTTCAAAAAAATTACTATAAAGAGCAATAAATCCTGAAGGGGTCACCTGATCATTTTGGTCATAGTGACTTATCTGCTGAACATTATTGCTGTTTACAGTTTATCTCTATCTATAATAGTATTGAAGGTAATACCCCAAAACGGCAAAACTTCTTTCAAAATTACCAATTGGGGGCAGCTACCCAACAACCAGTTGTCCAATTCATCTAAATATTTCACGGCAGATAGATATTGACTTGATAAACATTTTAAGCCCCATGAAAGATTTGCTCTTAATGCTTTGGTTTCAGAGTTATAAGCCAAAATCTATATTTCCCTCTATGTTCTATTTTTAGACATAGCAGCCATCTTGGTTGGTTGGCCGGGTCACCGCACACATTTTTGAAAACTAAATACCTTAATAAAGTTTGTGGCTAAGTTTGGTTAATTTTGGTCCAGTAGTTGCAGGGGAGAAGTTTTTTGTAATAGATTACAAAAATTTGCCAAAAATTGGTAAAACATGACTATAAAGGGTAATAATAACTCCTTGAGGGGTCAACTGACCATTTTGGTCATGTTGACATATTTCTAGATCTTACTTTGCTGAACATTATTGCTGTTTACAGTTGATCTATATCTATAATAGTATTCATAATAACCAAAAAACGGCAAAATTTCCTTAAATTTACCAATCCAGGGCAGCAACCCAACAACCAGCTGTCCGATTCATCTGAAAGATAGATCTTGACTTAATAAACAATTTTACCCCATGTCAGATTTGCTCTAAATGCTTTGGTGTCAGAGTTATAAGCCCAAATCTACATTTTACCCATATGTTCTATTTTTAGCCATGGCGGCCATCTTGGTTGATTGGCTGGGTCACCGGACACATTTTTCAAACTAAATACCCCAATGATAATTTTGGCCAAGTTTGGGTAAATTTGGCCCAGTAGTGTTAGAGGAAAAGATTTTTGTAAAAGGTAACGACGACGGACACCGGACGCCAAGTGATGAAAAAAGCTCACTTTACCCTTGAAATCAGGTGACATAAAAATATCATAAAAAGGACATTCCCCTTTCGCTCATTGTTTTCATACTTATACACTGTTGATTAATATATATTTTTTTTTTTAATTTTTGAATACTCTGTAAACCTTACATTTTAATTTTACTCTCGATTTGTGGGTGCATGTAACAAATTTCGAGGATTATTGTTTTGACGGTTTTGCCGATCTGGGCAAACAAAGCCTGTAGAAAATTTGTTATTCGTTGGTAATCTTAACTCGTGTTTCAACTGTACCAACGAAATCGACAAAATTGATATTCAACTAATAAATATGAATCCGCAGTAAGTCAAGTAACCATAACGTAATCAACTTGGTGGTGTGTTATAATTTAAATGTTTTCGTACGAATTTTTGTTCTGCGATTTATTACCTCTGCTGTAAACCAGTCTTTTTTGTCAGTACTATAGTAATAACAATGTCCATCATATTTGATCCACTTTGTCTCTAAAATACAAATTATTGAAAAGATCTATCAGTTAAAATTGTCGTGAAAGACATTTTTTCATTACTTACATATGCATACTTATCAAATATTAAATCAAATGTCACAATCTTAAAACGCAACAAAGATACAAAACATTTATATCTTATTCATACAAGAACATTTAAAACTACAACAAAACAACCCTTCAAAGAGGGACGAAAGATATCAGAGGTACAGTCAAACTCATAAATCGAAAATAAACTGACAACGCCATGGCTAAAAATGAAAAGGACAAACAGACAAACAATAGTACACATGACACAACATAGAAAACTAAGGAATAAACAACACGAACCCCACCAAAAACTAAAGGTGATCCCATGTGCTCCGGGAGGGTAAGCAGATTCTGCTCCACATGTGGCACCCGTCGTGTTGCTTATGTTATAACAATCCGGTAAATAGTCTAATTCGGTAGGTCACATTCATGAAAGGGAAGGGGATTGTAGTTACGACGTAAGGAACATTTGTGAAACGGTTATTCCATAGCGGTCCACCAACTCGTGATGGCGTCCGTAAAATTTACGAAGAGATGATTTCAACTTCACCATTTGGAACTCTTGATTTAATAGCTTCCTTGTGAGCAACAACCCTCTATCAAGAAAATCAGGATGAGAAATGCAAGCACGGGAATATCGTATCAATTCGGAGACATATACACCGTATGCAGGTGCTGCTTGAATATTGCTACTTAGAAATGAAAATTTCACAATTGGATAGCTAAAATCATCTCTTTTGTCGTAAAGTTTTGTTTTCAATCGACCCTCATTGTCAAATTCTCGATGTAAGTCAAGATATGAGGCCGACTTAACTGTATCTGTTATATCCTTTATATCTAGTTTAATTGGATATATGCATTTTTAAATTTGACGAAATAAAAGTGTTCAAACATTGCTTTAAGTGTGCTTATACAATGTAGACACTTCCAAGATTTGGTTTTGCTTCAATAGCATACGATATTTCGAAATCGAAATTGTTTATTTCAAAAACTTTAAAACGCATGCCTCGCCGAATGTTTTTAAATTTTGAAATACTAACAAAAGGCTTTTCTACCTTTAGGAATATATTACCTTAGCTGTACTTGACAAAACATTTAGGTATTTATGGTCCTGAATGCTCTTCAATTTCGTAATTTATTTGGCCTGATAACATTTATTTTATTCTAGCGTCACTGATGAGTCTTTTGTAGACGAAACGCGCGTCTGGCGCAATATAAAATGGCAATTCTGGTATTTATGATAATTCTATTGATAAAGTTTTAGGTGATATGTAGAAAAACTTGACTGTTTTCTACTTATGATCGTCAAAAAGACGTCTTGTTACGTTGTAACGCCCTCAAGCATGGTCGCTTTTTATCAATACAAAGTAGGAAATTCAAAGGTTAGCAAGAACATTTTACATCATAACTGAATTAACACTAATCACGTACTATCATAAAGGAATCACACGTTGCTTTAATGGTGAAAAACACAGGTCATAAAAATGATTATTCGGCTAAAATGACAAAATTGTTAGTTTAACGAATAAAGTACTCTAAGAGAAACAATACTTTTATGGTTTATTCCTTAATTTGTGGTACAATTTGTAGTGTTTTTTCTAAAACAACGGTTTCGCTTTTAAAAAGAAGTTTGAACTAATGCTAAGAATACACTATCGAAACAATGACGTCACTGCAAAAACGGGCAAATCGAAACAAAAGAAACATTTGCGCTCCGCAAGGAGCTAACTGATATAACCATCATTGAAAGAAAACTGAAGAAAAAGAACGAAAAAGTAACTTATATTGTCTCGCTGAGAATATTGTCAATAGTATATCATAAATTCAACAAAGAAACCGGACTTAAAATCGTTTACACAAGACGCAAGTTTTGTCTTTAAAAGACTTATAAGTAAAGCCCATATAAGTAAAAACTTTTCCATAAAATAAAAGTTAAAAAGTTCCGAAGCACCAAGCACCAAAACAGTCAAGGTTATCTACGCCTGTGGTAGATAAGTTTTCTTACACCATGCAATATAAATAACTTACTTCTAAAATCTTTTCCCAACACTTTGAAATCAGTATCTAGTTTCTTTATCTTCTGACCCATGTTGTTTAATGTAGACTTAAATGTCCTGAGGTTGTTCGTTAAAACATCAGTTGTTTTTTTAACATTATTTTCCATGATTGAGACCGTTTTTTTAAGTGCCGACTCTAATGTTTTAATAGTTTGTTCATGATTACTCTCCAGAGTATTGACAACTTTTGCAATATCGCTTTGTACCACTGTGAGAGCTTTTCTGGACTTATCGAAATCCTCTTTTGACTCATTAGTTAAACATGGTAGACCAATCACGTCCTCCGTGATGAGTAGAAGCAAAACGAAATGCAATATCAGCATCTTTGTTGTTATTGAACTGTAGAAAAAAAGTCATATGTCATAGATCAAAGGGATATTTAGTCTTTCAGAAAATATCCGACACTGACAGCAATCAAGGTACATTAAGAAGAAGATGCAATCTTTATTTAACAATCAGATTCAATATAATATAGGAATAGTACATCCGTTCCAATACTACCAATGTAACTAATGCAGAGGAGAAAAAGTATCCCCCTTTTTTGGTAAGCAGAAGTAGACACAGTTTTGAGAAGTATTATACTGCGCTCAGAATTCTGCAAAAGCAGAAGAAAAAGAAATAAGAAGTCATTTATTGCTAGATGATATATAAAGTATTTTTTTATATATATAGTTAGACAAATAAGTCTCACTGATATTTACTTGTTTATTATTTCACTGTTGATAATTTTATTATTTAACTGCTAGATTATAAAACTAATGTTGATATATAATGATGCTTACCAGAAAACAACCATGGATTTCTGGTATTAACAAACAGGGACACTTCACTTGAATGCTGGACTAGTGTTGTATATTGTTAACAGCAGAAAGTGCAATTTGTTGTTGAATAGAAAAAAAAAGAAAAAGAAATATGAACGTTTCCTACTAGATGTTATAATTTTGAACTGACATTTCAATCATTGCCTTGTCTTAATCATACCAACTCCAAAGTAAATGAACCAAACGTAGACTTAAAGTTTAATATTAATAAGAAAAATCACGCCATGTCTTGAAATAGTAATTGTTTTAGTGTGCTTATATAAACAATTAAGCACCCTTTACTATAACGAAGAACAAATTTAAAATTTTTTGAACTATTTCAATTGCACTGTAGTTTGAGGCATATAAGAGTCTCATTATCCCAACTTCTTGACCTGAGACTAGTTACATAGAATAAAATGCCAAGAAATTAGAGCAAAATAAGAACAAAGTCTTTAAGTGTTACAGGCATATTATTTAAATACGATTACTTTATCGTGCAAAACTGTATTAGTATTCGTATTTGAAATGACAAAGGAGATGCACATGTAAAAGCATATTAAAAGAATATAGGACAATTCCTCATGGATATTTTCTAAAATTCCTTTAATTCATAATTAAATGCGCATCATCTTTCACATTAGCATTGTAGGATTTTCGAACGAAAAAATTGGAACGAATTATACATGCCTTAAGAGATTTTAGGCAATCTTTAAATTTTTAAAGTAAAGAGGTTATCCTTAAACACCACTGTCATTTAGTAAAACATAAAGATGTCATTTGTTCATGGAATATATGTTATATTTTGCTTATATTATACATCATTCGATACAATATTTTACGGACATCAATAAAAATATTGTCTACAGCGACGCATAGTAAATAAAACAACACTTTATAAAGTTTGTGCGAGCAATCTATTTATAACCACTTGTAGACTGTCGTATTTAATTACAAAATTGCTACCTATTTGTTGTCGGCGGACGTATTTCATTACACAATAAACATGATAGAATATGTCCTGACCACCCTAAGGTCATCGTACGACACCTAAATGGGTGTTCAAACATATGACACGTATGATAACCCTACATGGGACAAAGATATTTCCTAATATGATTTGAGGGAACTTCCTTGTCATATGAACATTCCGAGTGCCCCACGCTTAAACATGTTAAACATATGTACGCCAGAGGTATCAGTCTACAACAGACTCATCGATGACGCTCTAACAAGAAAAAAGGTCATAAAGGTAGATAAAGCACAACAAGGGTTTAGGACCAACTATTTCGAAAGGTTTCAAATAATAATGCTTAAATACAAGTAAAAGAAGGCCGGAAATAACCAGAGGGACATTCAAACTCATAGATCAAACTGACGACGCAATGCATTAAAAAAGACAAACAGGCAAATAATAGTACACAAGACACAACATAGAAAGTAAAGACTTAGCAACACTAACCCCACTTAAAATAGCAGTAAACTATTCCTGACGTAATTTATTATTATATTGATTTTTCTGTTGTTATAGTCTCATACATCGTGTACATGTTACTCTTAGACTATTGATTTTTGTTGGTATTTTGATATCTTTTATGAGAGGATACAGCAGTATTTTTCAGTGATCTGTAAGTTTTCAAATATTTAATTGTGTTTTTTTGTCAATTAAGTGTTATCATGCATAATTTATCAGTTAAATGTATTGCTCATCTAGCTTTGCCACGTGACCCATATTTTTTTCTACTCGGGATTATATTCTTTGCTATTAATTATATTGGACGTTTTGTAATTATAATCGTATGATAGTATAAGCTATATATTTTTATTTGTCATTTTTATTGGTTAATAATTGTGTTGTCAAATGAAATGTTTTGTCTAACCGTTTACCCGGACAACCGTCCGGTCGATTGACCGTTTAGAAGATGCGTAAAAGCCATATATTAAGTACTTTACAAGTGCATTGTTTGATGTAACGATGAATGGAAGATTATCTAAGGGTATTGTAAAGCTTGGCTTTCGAGATTCCCAGAACAATCCAATAAAAAAAATGAAAATAAAAGTCATCTTGATCTTGACGAATTGACAAAGTCTAGATCTGAACCCGAGAATTTTTTTTCATTTATTGTGTTGTCTCTGGAAATTGTTACTAGAATACATCTATACAATTTTATAGCTAATATTTCGCCAGTTTTGAGATGGCTTTCAGCTATAAATATGAGAAAGCCTAGAACAATGGGAATGTTATATTTACATGTAGGTCCATGCAGTATTAATTAAGATAAATCGAAGTGAAATTTTGGTGAGATCGTCATATTAAATCAACTTATAACTGTTCTAGACGCATGCATGCTAATTAAGTTTACTTAATGTATAGAACCACTAATTCAAGCTCGGTCGGAAAGAACATACAAGAAAGTAGTACATATTTTAAACAAAATAGTTCCTACGAATAGCCGTATCTTTATCAATAGTGGATATATTTGGGTAGTTTTTGTATCAAATGAAAGCTTGGAGACTTGGGATCACTGTAAAACCCTTGTTAAAAGATTTATTTGAATAATAAAGAAGTTAAATAAATTATGATAAGAGGGCACATTTGGCCTGTTGTTCAGATTTGACGTTTCTGTTGTACTGTCAAACTTCCGGGAACCAGTACGTTCTAATATGCAATTAAAGATATGTTGATTTTTTTCAACACAAGTCGGGATAAGGTACAGTTTTGACATGAAATAACTGCCACTTTATTTGAACTTAAGATAAAGTAGCCATTAATGCTTGAAATTGCAGAATTTAATACAGAAAGCAATGGGGCTATGAATTAGTGGTTTTATACCTTAACAAATTGTCCCGTTTTTTGTATTAATCTGATTAATTAAATTGTAATGTTTACAAGTTTAGCAATGTTAAATTTAGTAGTTGAATCTCAAAATTTAACAAGACCCAAATATATCAAAATTTGAAAAATTCAAAGTTTTCGTTAACGTTAAGCATTTTTAGTATTCTTTACAAACCTGCTCGTGCATTTTTCATTGTTATGCAATGCAAAATAATTATCTAAGAAACCTGGGACAATCTCATCTCACAAAGGATTTATATTGTCTACTTATTGTACCTCGAACTTATTTACCCGATGTAGGTCTTTAAGTTGAGGTTCAATTTACTTAAAGTTAATTGGGCATGACTAATTAGATACGCCCTCTTAAAATCAGGGGGTCCGAAATAGGATCGAGAAACACCAAGCATAATACCTTAATTTACGATTTAAGAATTTGTTTGAATCAAAGTGCTTTTGGTTGCTTTAAATATCTCCGATCAATAATCAGGCGGTATTTTGTGGAAATAATAACCTGTCCCGAACCGGAGATGTTGGCTGCCATACGGGAATTTATTTATAAAAAAGGCCATATCTCATTTACTTATAGTGGCCGTTATTGATTGTAAATATTCATGCCGTTTTAATTTGTTTATGGCATTCGTCTATCGTGGAGAAAAAGAGGAAAGGAGGGCTGATAGCTTAACTTACGAGTTCGATCATTAGGGTTCAAATCTAATCTATTACGGCATTCGGTGATATAGATACAATGGATAAGCGTTGATTCTTGAAAAAGAAACCATGAGCCCGCAGGGCGAATGGTTTGTTTTTCATGAATCAACGTTTATCCATTGTATCTATCACTTAAACTATTGTGATAATGTCTTTTGAAAATTAAAGTCTATTCTTAATTAGAAGGTATTGTATGTGAGTTTAATTAACCATGATATTGTGTCAAACGATCCTTTACAATAAATTAGATATCACAATTAAATATTTAAAAAAATACAAATATATTATAACACAACACGTCTGCCCTTAAAGATCTTCATATCATCAGTCATCCGAATGTTATCTGTTTTTACAAAATAAGACATATTCGAACTTATTTTTATTTGAATTGATCTTAATGGAAATGGAGAATGTGTCAAAGGGACAACAACCCGACACAAACATTATATATAGTGCATATAATAAGTATGTTTTCGGAATTTCTAGCAATAAGCCTAATTCAAGACATATCACGATTTTCTAGCATAGGAATTTGCGAATTAAAATTTGTAAAATTATGAAGTAAAACAGATGAAATCATATGATATTAATTTATAAAACAAAAATTTACCATTATTATGCAATCAATTTTTGTTTTCTTTGAGACATATGGAATAGCCAACCATTATCCGATAATAAACGACCAAAATCGCTTTTTTACACAAAATATCCACAATAACATTCAAAACAAGAACAAAACTGGAAATCTAGACTAATTTGGAACAACAAAAAGAATTCAGGGATTCGAACCTAAACAGACAAGTCCTTAGCTTTAACTCATTTATCTTAACTACGAAACCTCGTGGCTATCAACTCATACTATACGATTACCTATTATGTATATATTAAGGTACAAGCCATGTGTGTCCGTTGTACCGATGTATATCATATATTCATTTATATATATAAAATAGACTTGGAAATCGTAACCGATTGGTAGCCCAGAGGTTTCGTCGATATGTTAATGTCAGTAACAAGTTACAAAACTGATGGACGGGTTCGATTCCCAGTGAAGGCATATAGAAATTACAAAAATTAAAGATAAGTTTTTAAAACAATTCCACTAGTGAGCAGAAATCAATAAATTAGTCAATTCAAACTTAATGAAATTAGGCACACAAAGGAAACAAAAGAATACAAAACGGTGAGTCCATTTCAGCGACGGATTAAGGACGCATTGATTCTAGAAAAAGAATCCACGGTATATGAATAGGCTGACGTCACCACAATGGTTTAATTTTACCTCTAGCGAACGCTCTACCTTATTGTAAAAAGTACCACTCTAAATTTGTACACATTTGCTTCATATTGATCAACTTTGCATCTATAGTCGTGAATATGCATGACATGTTTGCCACTGGAAACAATTGAGCAATAAATTAATCAGCTTTATTTAGTGATGTATAATCATATCTCCTCAGTTGATTATAGTCTCAAAAATTTTTTGTATATTTTATTATTATTTACATTTGAATAATAATCAAGGATTACATTGTATAATTTCCAACAAAACTAATAGGAAACTAGAACAGAAAATAATTTTCATTGGGTGGCAATAACTCATATATCGAAGCGTACAATGACGACTGTCTCGTCTAGGTGAAAACATTTGATGTTTCAATATATAAAAAAGATGTGGTGTGATTGCCAATGAGACAACTATCCACAAAAGACCAAAATGACACAGACATTAACAACTATAGGTCACCGTACGGCCTTCAACAATGAGAAAAGCCCATACCGCATAGTCAGCTATAATGGGCCCCGATAAGACAATGTAAAACAATTCAAACGAGAAAACTAACGGCCTTTTTTATGTAAAAAAATGAACGAAAAACAAATATGTAACACATAAACAAACGACAACCACTGAATTACAGGCTCCTGACTTGGGACAGGCACATACATAAATAATGTGGCAGGGTTAAACATAACATTCAAGTTTATTTGTATCTTAAGACTGGTATAATAGTTGTCACAAAAGCAAAAAAAATATATAAAAAAGGTTGACAAAAATTTATAAAAAGATTCAACTTATTTTGGGCGTTTCATTTTTTTATATTGTCTTGCTGATCGGTTTTGTTATATATTTTTTTCATCTACTATTGTCACAAAAAATGTTGTTAAAATCAGGCATGCGACTTAATTGAAAAGATTTAGCTGACCTTTCTTATTGATTACACATTTCTATCATTCAACTCGTGCGTAGAACGTCTTTCCCTCTAATGTTTTTTTAGGTATAGATAGCGTGAAATTCTCACTGCACCAGGCATCGGATATGCATTCCTATTATATTTTGATCGGACAAAGCTGCGTATTTATATATCCAATAAGCCAAACGAACGCACTCATTCAGCAAGGGTATACTATGGGACGGGAGAACTCCAGAGATGTCAATATTTCTATACCGAAGCGAATCAACTTGGTTTTGAATAAAAGGAGATCAAGGTATACATTAATGCGACAGCAAACCAAAGTCGCAGATAAATAAAAATATTTAGAGTCAACATTCGGTCTTTTTTTTTTATAGAAAGACCATGCGTATATAATACAGAATAATAAGCTCAAAACAGACCCATGACTAAATAATAGTTATACGGAGTTAATTCAATAATATTTGCCGTCAAATATTATATATCCGAAAAGGCACATTTGATTTAATGTTATATACCGTCAAGATAATCACAAGTGTTTGGTTGAAAAATTTTACCTGCCTTATTTTAATTTTGATCTGTGAAAATTTAAGAAGTTGTAATATAAACCAGTAAAAGAAAAACACTTCACTGTGTAATATAATGGTAAAATACATAATGATAATGGATGACGACCAGCGGCAAATAAAATTAATATTCAGGACGATAACATGTAAATATAATAGAATGAAATTCAAAACAGTGTGGCTGTGGCCATTGATTGGCACATTAAATTCATCCATTGACTGGGACAATTTAGGTGAACGTTTGTATGTAACGACCACTGCTCGCTATGTACTTTTTAAAGACACTTAAACTATGGGGTCACCAAAGGTTCTCAACACCTTAATAAAGTAATTCGAAAAATTAATCAGAAATAACACGATGTTTTGATTTATATCAATTATATAAATCAAAACATAAAGGTTATTCCTGATTAATTTTTCGAATTATTTTATAATTAAAGGCGTTTAGAAACCTTTGGTGACCCCACAGTTTAAATGTCTATCGTAGGTACGTCGTGAACAGTGGTCGTTACAGACAAACGTTCACGTTAATTGTCCCAGTCAATGGATGAATTTAATGTGTCAATCAATGGCCACAGCCACACTGTTTTGAATTTCATTCTAAGAGTATTAATCCCGTTTTTTTACTAGACTGACAAGCTGAATCGGTTTTTTTTTTTATCGTGTAAGTTCACAAGATATTAGTTCGCAGGAAGAAAAGTCACCCGACCCGGACACATTTTCGACTCTGAGCCGGCCAGTCTGTGCTCTTACTCCAAGATGCCACGTGTTTAGCGTTGAAAAAGAATACCAATTTAATTAACATCTTTGTTTGACCCGTTTGGGATTCGAACAAATGACCTCCCGCTCTCGAGGCGAACATCCCCACACGAGACTAACCAGGAGACAGTAGTGATCGGTAGTACAGAATATCATACCAAAAACTAAAATACAATACACAATACACCTTCACAGAATTCTCACAGTTATACAAAAGCGAGCGAAAAGTATTTAACCTAAATTGGATGCGTGAAATTATATTGTAACCTTCACGTAAACATGGAGCTGCAAATGTTTGCACCTGTCCTAAGTCAGGAATCTGATGTACAGTAGTAGTCGTTTGTTTACGCAATTTATACGTGTTTCTCGTTTCTCGTTTTTTTATATAGATTAGAACGTTGGTTTACCCGTTTGAATGGTTTTATACTAGTAATTGTGGGGCCCTTTATTGTAGCTTGTTGTTCGGTGTGAGCAAAGGCTCCGTGTTGAAGGCCGTATATTGACCTATAATGGTTTACTTTTATATATTGTTATTTGGATGAAGAGTTGTCTCTTCGGCACTCACACCACATCTTCCTATATTTATGATCGACTTCAGGGTAGATTTTATGGATCAACGCTCTCGGCAAATTAAAAACTCTTGCGCCTATTATTTGAGTGGTCCGAATATTGCCAGCTGTTTCAAGTCTAAATTTCTGCCCCTATTTAATATACCCTCATTTTCCAGTGGTATTTTAAAGTTTCACGTCCAACCTCACTGTCGACCTCCTATTGTACGACCTACATATTGCATTTAAATTTATTATAGTCATGAACATGCATGAAATATTTGCTACTGGACGTAAAGCAAACAACAATCAATCAATTTAATTGATTTCTCTGTACTAGTACTTAGCACACAAAGACAAGATCTTGTAAAATGCTATAATTTACAATTTCCATTGATATTTGTATGTTGTTGTTGTTTATTTTTTTTGTTTTTTTTTTGGGGGGGAGGGGGGTCTCTTCAGTCTATCACATAACTGACTGCTTATTAAAAAGTTTTAAATATTTTTTCACTATGGTTCTTGTCTACTGTTTTGATACGATTTATAACATATGATTTGTTTTTGTCAGGCAAGGATAAAACTTAGAAAGATAAAAGTTTTTTTCAGCGTTTTTGTGCTTCTTTTAGACTTGAAAAGGCAATAACGGACGACTATATTAAAGAGTTTGTTTTCATATAATGCATTGAACTTGCTAATATATCTCACCTCACACGTTTTGATCGGACCAGTGAAACCTAGTTTAATACGGTTTTATTCATTGAAGTTTGCGTACATAGTTTTCATTTAAAAAAACACAAATAAAGTAAGATCTATTAATTAATTGGACTGCATAGACAAAACTAATTATTTTGCATTTTAACGTAATGTAGGAAAATTACTAAAATACCAAATCAGAAACAAAAGGAACATTTACCGGATGAGTATTGTGAAGGTCCTTATGCATCTAGGTCTGTCCGATTAGAAGTTCTGAAACAAGCTTTAAGCTAATTGTTGGAAGAGTTTACTTACTGTTTTATAAGGTCTGATCTTAACGAATCTATTTCATGATTACTGACAGATCAAAAACATTAAGTATATATAGCATGAAGTTGTGGGGCATACTATGATTCATTGGTCAGTTATAAATGAGGTCTGTATGGGGTTTTGATTGCGTGATTTATTAAATAAGAAATCGTTATTTTGAAAAGTTGGCAAAAAAAGTATAAATTTACCCCCTAATTTTATAAAACTATCATTTGGTGTTATTTAGAAGCTATTTTTTTTTTATCATAAATAAACAATTATATGATGTAATGCCATTAAATCCGTCCGTTTTCATTTCAATTTTGTAACTGTTAATTGTATATATCCGTCTGAGTACTTTTTAACTATTATTCGAATCAAGTTGAACATATTTAGACTCGTCCAGTTCAGGGGAATTAGGTTTCTGCAAGTGCTTTTTATGTACTTTTTTTTATATTTTTGCCGGTTTGTAAGTCAGTAAAAGTTCAATGATTAAGTTAATATTGACATTAAAAGACCTCCTCACAAAAAGGGCAGTTCAAATCTGAACACCCCTTTTTGTTCGGAGGTCTGTTAATATCAATATTAACTTATCATTGAACTTTTACTATTACATATTCGGTGCTTATGACTTACCATTGATTAATACAATATAATTCAACCGATTTAAACTGCAGACCAATGCGATACTGTACATGTAGAATGTTTCGCTTATATAAACAAAAACACGTCAATTTGAAAATCAATTAAACAAGAAACTTTTTTTTATAATTTTACACAATTGCTGACAACTAAAAATAAAGTATAATAAACATAAATAATGCTCCCTCATAATGCCTACTACTCCGATTGCGAGTATATCTACTTCGTTGTACATTTTAACTCATCCCCTGTACAAAGTTGGTAAAAACATAACTTAAAATATTCAGGTAACAACATTGTAATTGGAGTAATTAACAAAATTTGTAACCGGAGATAACTGTTATACTAGACATTGAATAATGTTGAATTGTAAGAAATATTTTCATTAACTGATGACAAAAAATGAGTGAAGCAACAAGCAAATATAACCCTTATGAACCCAAACAGATACCTTTAATTTACAAATTATGTTTGAAGGACTTTGTATTGATTCTAAAACATAATCTTATTATATATCATCTCTTCTAAATTCAGTTTAAGAAAAGAATGTTACATATGACACCCCTTTCGTTTTGAATGGTTCCTATTATATTGTAAAACTTTTACTTCTTGATGGTAATTTTGACAGACTACATATTTAGAGAGCCATTAAAACCCGGATTGTCAATGCTGTTTTTTTTTTTGGTTCTTGTATTTTACAAACATTATTTACAGCAGCTTTATCCCGCATCTTTTTGTATGTTTTAATAAGCCAACAGTTATTTTGTATACGATGAATGTTTCCCTACTGTATTCTTTACATGTAATTTTGAACCTTTGCAGTTTGGTTGACATTGATCGTGCAATTGTTCAGTTGCTTTAGTCGCTAATATGAATCTTCATAAATGGTCAGTATGGGGGCAATTGTAGGGATTGTTAGTTTGTAACTTTTTTTTGGAATTTTTAAAAGACACTCAGCTTTACATAACTATTATTTTCAGAGAAAAAATACTTCTACATGTATAAATATTATAGTAGTTAAAAAAGCTATATGCTATCAAATCCGCTTTGTCTGATATCCGATTATTATAAATTTCCTTTTAAAAAGAGTCTTTGAGTCCTCAATTTTGCCATTGGTTAATCATATACAAATATTTTTTTTTGTTGACTAGTCTATTCGTTTATTGAAATGATAGCATTTTATGCCACAAGTCAAAAGAGTCAGTTGATGACATACGCATCATTATTGCAATAGCCTATATTACATTTCAGTCCAAGGAATTTAATATTACAAAGGTTGTTCCATTGATAATCATTAGAATTTAGAAGTATTTAAAAGGTCTAGAAGAAATAATGAACAGCACAGTGCTTATAATATACAAATAAATACAACATAAATAATAATTATTATCATAAAATTCTGGCAATACATACCGGTTGACAGAAAGTACTTCAGTAACCAGGTATTTTAGAATGTGGATTTGTAGTATATTAAAACGAAATATAATCTCGTGTTTGGAATCAAATACAATATATCAGTCACGCAATGGAACGATTAACCTTCTAATAAAGAAAGTGAAATTTAGGAACGTATCATGGATACATCTGTGTATTAAAACATCTGTATTTATTTCATATTCAGATTTTGACTAGATTTTAACCAAATTTATGAAAATAAATCATCGAGCACTTATTTAAGCAACACAGCGGTGAGAAAAAAAAACCATAATAAGTTAATATTGACATTAAAAGACCTTAAAACAAAAAGGGGAAGTTCCGACCGGTGTTGATTTAATCTTTTACAGAATTTCCTAAAACTATTTTAAACAGCTTGTCAAGCGACCTTCAACCACACAGAACTAAAGCTTAATATTTTATAGAATATTCTGATTTATAGATACAAGAAGATGTGGTATGAGTGGCAATGGACAGCTCTCCAACCAAGTCAACCAAGTCACAATTAGTAAATGAAAACCATTATAAGTCAAAGAGATAGTTTTTGAAAGGAACTTTCTAATTTTAATGCCAACTTAGAGATTTTATCTCATTTTCACAGTCTATTTTTTATAGATTGATTGATTGTTGGTTGCTTTACGTTCAGTGGCAAATATTTCATGCATATTCAGGACGAGAACAAGTTCACAATAAATACAATAGGTAGGTTGTTGTAATAGAGGCCATCTAGGATGATGGTCGGGGAAATTTGGACTGCCACTGGAAAATGAGGGTATATTGGATAGGGACAGAAATTTTGCCTTGCAACAGGCCACCTACGGACCCCTCAAAGAGTTGCTGCAAGGGTTCTTAACGTGCAAAGAGCGTGGCACTCTCTTTACCCGAGGCATCGGATTTAACGTCCCCTTCTGACGGACGTGACTGCGAACTTGATAAATCCCGCACAGCCAAACGGACGCCCCACTTCAGCAAGCGTTGTACTGCCGGTCGGGAGAAGACCAAGTGATCATATTTCTATACCCCAGTCACCCTTGGGGTGTTCTTTTTATAAAAAAAAAACATTTCGAAGAATGAAATCGAAATAAAAACTCAGCAAAGATATAATTCTTGCTTTTCAAAGTTCCTTAAACACGTGTTAGGACGACAAATGTTTGTAAGAATAATCATTCTTTATTATGAAATAACAGAGACATTCACGAAGTTTGCACGTCGTACTCGATAAGAATAAACCGATAGTCCACTGGTAGGAAATAAAACCTTTAAACAAGTATTGCTTTCATTAAACCATTGCAACAAAGTAACAAAAGGCATATTGGCCTGTTTAGGTGCTTGTTTTTTATGTGTCATTGAAACCATATATTTGGGGAATAATTCAATTATCATTTACTTAATCCTAGTCTATTTTACCTTTGACCCGAACCATGCACGGACGATTTTTTTTGTATGTACTAACTAATGATGGAGCTTTGCGACAATGTTACCTTTTTTCCACGTGTCATTTTGACCATTTCGTTTCGAACCCACTAAGAGCATGGCTACTCAGACCAGAAAATCCCAAACTGAAGTGAGCGTCATAGAACAACTTATGATCTTAAGAGCCTACACCAAAACCAGATGTAATTGGAGTTCGGTGTTAGAGGAGGCAGCGTGACAAACTATCACAAGCTGCTATGGAGTTGTACGGGTGCACAGAAGGCCAAAAACTGAAACGAAGAATGGCGGACCAAATAAAGAAGCTTACAAAAGATGGGTTGACAAATTGCAATCCGGAGTTAAAGAGGCTAGTTGAGGAGGTTAGGGCTATGGACAGCCGAAAGTCCGATCCAGCGTCAAAAAGGGCAAACTTGAAAAGGGTATGTTAACTTAAGTGTATTTTTTATTTGAATTTATCCATACATATTTCAAATTTCAAATCAAATTGCGTGAAAACATTTTAACCATATTTGGTCAAGTTTAATTTCTCGAAAATTAAGACACACTTTAAAAATTTTTATTACTATTTACACCAGATTGTCGGTAAATATAATTGGATACCCTGCATGTATCATGACTTCCCATAAACTATGGTAAAATTGCAATATGAAAGAGTTAAAATTATAAAAAAAAAATCTAGCCGAAAGGGAAAGGCAAGGGTATTTAAACGAGAAAGCAAGCATGTTCGAACCAAACACAAATATAATAAACAGCAATAAAGCCAGGCACTGAGTACATGTACATGTAATCCGATCATGACAGTGTAAAACTGAACAGCAATATAGTACTTTTGACTTTTAAGCATGAATTATGGTGGTGGACAAACATGTTTACCGACTCAAAATTATCTCGTAAGTTTAGAAAGCGATGTAACAGCAGTCGGTGAAAATCAGTTTAAAAAGACAGTTGCAACAATTCACAATAAAAAAACTCGTAAGAAATAGTCTAAGCTAGGACATAGATTAACGATCTGAGATCATAGTAAAGCTCGGAATGACGAAGTATAAAAAAAATGAAAAAACGAAAACATTTCAAAAAGACTGTTTTAATTGTCCAATGTATTCATGATTCCCTAACTGAAAATAAACATGTTTCCCTACAACAATATTGTCTTAATTCAAATATCCTAATTAGATTGAGAAACAATTATGACGATAATGGTGAAATTATAGCTGAATGCATTTAAATATGTCAATTTATTTCGGAAAAAGAGAGACAATTCAATCTCAAATATAGTCTTAATTTTGATTTCTTACATGCCATGCATACTGTATGACGTTAGTAATATCGGATATCGAGAATTCTCTATTAATATGAGTTGAAATTAATGTTGGTATATACAAATATTACATTATATTAATATGAAATTTCCTCCTTTGTTGATACGTACACATCTTAATTATTTTACATGTACTGTATATTGTATTATATGACGTCGTAACTACAATCCCCTTCCCTTTCATGAATGTGACCTACCGATTTGGACTATTTACCGGATTTGTTATTACATAAGCAACACGACGGGTGCCACATGTGGAGCAGGATCTGCTTACCCTTCCGGAGCACCTAAGATCACCCCTAGTTTTTGGTGGGGTTCGTGTTGTTTATTCTTTAGTTTTCTATGTTGTGTCATGTGGACTATTGTTTGTCTGTATGTCTTTTTCATTTTTAGAGAAATGGCGTTGTCAGTTTATTTTAGATTTATGAGTTTGACTGTCCCTTTGGTATCTTTCGTCCCCCTGTTTTTATCCTATTTATGTTTTATTTATTAAATAATTCATATTTGTGTGAGATGGCGAATTATTATATAGTAAAAAGTAAAATCACAAAAATACTGAACTCCGAGGAAATTTCAATCGGAAGTCCCTAAGTAATCACATGGCAAAATCTAATGACAAAACACATCAAACATTACATATATGTTTCATTATTTTGTTTGCCTAACAGCAGTCTTACGTCATTCTGACTTTAACCTTTATTTCAAAATGAAATGTAACATCCATCATGACACGAACCAGAACAATGAAGTGCACAGGGTAAATGAAAGAAAAACTTGATAGAAATCGTGTTTTCATGATCTTAGCAAAAATGTTATTATAGTTTTAGTAATTTTATATGGCTGTACAAGTGTTGACAGTGCGCACATGTTTTATGAATGAAGCGTGGAACATAAAATAATTTAATTTGGTCAACGTTTTATTATCGTTCATTACATATTGTCTCTAGGAGTGGCTGTAGAATAGAATTTATTCACTACATGTATTCGTCCAAATGCCAGTGAGACCTTTACTCAAATTGGGCGTCATTTTGGCTGTGCGGATGTATCTAGTACGCAGCAACATCTGGTCAGAATTGGTTGTTAAATCCGACGCCATGCACAGTGTCCCACAACATGCACGTTAAGAAACCATCTAGTATCTGATAGAAAGTTCGATTGCAAATGTTTATATTCTATATATTTTTTGTTATAATCCGTAATACATCAGAAAACTCTGTTACATCTTCTGACATCGGACTTCTCTTGAACTGAGTTTTAATGTGCGTATTGTTATGCGTTTACTTTTCTACATTGGCTAGAGGTATAGGGGGAGGGTTGAGATCTCATAAACATGTTTAACCCCGCCACAATTTTGCGCCTGTCCAAGCCAGGAGCTTCTGGCCTTTGTTAGTCTTGTATTATTTTTAATTTTAGTTTCTTGCGTTTAATTCGGAGTTTAGTATGACGTCCATTATCACTGAACTAGTATATATATTTTTAAGGGGCCAGCTGAACGACGCCTCCGGGTGCGGGAGTTTCTCGCTACATTTAAGACCTATTGGTGGCCTTCGGCTGTTGCCATCTCTATGGTCGGGTTGTTGTCGCTTAGACACATTCCCCATTTCCTTTCTCAATTTTATCATTTATATAAAATCTAAATAATTGACGGACAGTTTCAGTTAAAATTCCGCGACGATTCGTCAAGTCCGTTGAATAGACTACTAGAGGGAAGTTGACTTTTGTATCTGCAATGTTTAAAAAATTGGGTGTGACAGAACCATATAATCTCTAGATGAGGTGAACATCAAGGTTTTGGATGAATCTTTGTCATTTGATAGTTGTGAATATGAAGAATTACAGACAGTTTACCATCGTTCATGCTACAAGAATTAAACTAGTCAACATAATTTTCCCACTTTTAGAGTGAGGAAGCCCCTAAATTCCAGACATTTAATGACGACAGACAATCATCGGACTGTTGTCCCCCGGTTTCGGATGTTTGTAAGCATTCTTGAATGCAAAGGTTTAATTTGACTTTTTTGTATATATTTTGTTGTAACAAAACACTGATGTCGATATACTGTATATTTCGGTATAAACACAAACACATAAGAGGAATTGCATAATTTGGTTAACAATTGTTGAGTCAGTTGTTTCTTTTACCAAATACAGTTGTCTCCTTTTCATTTAGGATTGATTTTACAAATGTATGATAAGTTTGGTTCAAGACACCTTGTTGGAAAATTTAATGGCAAGGGATTGTGTGCTCCGTAATGTGAAGTATTACAAGTATTACAAAACATGAAATTAGGCGAATTCAAGATTGGGTATTTGTTCCGTATAATGGTTCTCGGGAATCATATTATTGGGTTTTCATCAAGAAGGTGCTGACCACATTGATTTGAATACACACACAATAGACCTTTCATTCAATGACATGGGCAGTTTTTCAAGCCAGTAATGCGAATGAATTATATTGAAACTGGTAAGATGAAACATGGAAATGAGAGATCGCTGAAACTGACTGAGGATGCCATATCAATGATGAATTGTGTTAATTTCCATAAACCTAAATTAAAAGATTGATTGATTGTTGTTTGCTTAACGTCCAGTGGCAAATATTTCATGCATATTCAGGACGAGAACAAGTTCACAATAAATACAATAGGTAGGTTGATTCAATAGAAGGCCATCTGGGATTATGGTCGGGGAAATTTGGAATGCCACTGGAAAATGAGGGTATATTGGATAGGGACAGAAATTTTGCCTTGCAACAGGCCACCTACGGACCCCTCTAAGAGTTGTTGCAAGGGTTCTTAACGTGCAAAGAGCGTGGCATTCTCTTTACACGAGACATCGGTTTAAAGTCTCCCTTCTGACCGGACGTGACTGCGAACTTGATACATCCCGCACAGCCAAACGGACGCTCCTACTTCGGCAAGCGTTTTACTGCCGGTCGGGAGAAGACCAAGTGACCATATTTCTATACCCCAGTCACCCTTGGGGTACAAAATTAAAAGAGAGTTCCTCATACATATGGAAAAATATCACTTTGTGGAACAGAAAGAACCAATTCACAGAATATTTTACGGATGTTATTCAATAATTTAATCAACAACTGTATGCAATTGCTCAGCAAGTAAAGTAGGCTTTTCCAACAACTTTAGACTGACCGGCATGTCTTATGCATGGGCGGATGCCACACTTTATCATGCTATATTGATGCATTTGGAAACTATGAGGCGATGGAAGTTTTCGTGACTTGTTAGTTGACTTCCTACGAGACCGTGTCTGTGGTTGTAAAGGAAAATATGTGTGCTCAAAAGTATGTGTTTGTTTAAGCTCTGGGCAGAATCTTCCATGTACAGACCTGTGTCCATGCCAGGCAATTGAAATGTGTAGAAATATAAATAAACGTCGTGTTGTGGTGATGGAGATAATGCTTGATTTTATAGCTTTTTGGACTGATACACACTGTCCCAGGTTAGGGGAGGGTTGTACCTGAAACAGCGGTATACTACTGTTGCCTTTATTAATTACGCCACATTCTGTATAAGATTATCTCAAGTCATGAGCCTGTAATGCAGTGGTTGACCATATCAAGGATAATATGTTAACATTGATAGATCTACAAGAATAACACCATCCAATGTGTAACACGTGGTAAAATAATAATAAACAAGAATGTGTCCACAGTACAAGGATGCCCCACTCGCACTATCATTTCCTATGTTTAGTGGACTGTGAAATTGGGATAAATTCTCTAATTTGGCATTTAAATTAGAAAGATCATATCATAGGGCACATGTATACTAAGTTTCAAGTTGATTGGACTTCAACTTCATCAAAAACTACCTTGACCAAAACCTTTAACCTGAAGCGGGACAGACGGACGAACGAACGCACAGACCAGAAAACATAATGCCCCTCTACTATCGTAGGTTGGGCATAAAAAAGCAATGATAGAAGATTCCAGTGCCACCCGTTAAGGGTTAAACAAGGAAATAATCACTCTAAAAGAATATATTGAATCCTAGTTGAACGATAATTGTACAGAAGTCATTAAGGGAAATGGTCTGGTAATCGACAAAAACATGGCACATCGGATTAGCTTTAAACAAAGGTCGAAATGAATCTAACTGTGTTTTTTATACAGTAAAGCAGTAAAGAATTGACATTCGAATAAGCTTTTACAGTTGAAAATTAACTTTGTTTTCAATGTCAAGGACTAATGAATATTGGCAATACACCATGGATAGACTTTGCAGTAAGAACCACACATACATACAATATTCAAATCGAGAGAACATATTTCCTGCAAAATAATGAGCTACGAGAATTGACGTCATATTTACCAACAGGAAGAATCCTTTACAATATTTAGGTAATTCCTATATATTTCAGTACCATTATGTACATGCTATAGACGAACTAATATTAAAAAAGACCATACCCCAATGTTGTGCGTCCGTTTGGTCAAGGTTGGGGAATATAAATTACAGGTCTTATGACCGACAGAAGCAAGGCGTTCATATGGCTGTGTGGCATAATCATTGTGCATCCATATTCGTTCAACAACTCGCATTTATAAAGTCCATAAAAACTACAAAGGAAGCAGAAAAAAAGGTCACCAAGCAGCAAATTACATTGTTGGAAAAATACCAAACATGTCCAAAAGAATCAACACTTGAGACGTAAGGTAAGATATCAAAAAATACAGAGCAAGAAAACGTTATTGAAAATGAATGGGAAACCAGTGTAGAGGATATAGATGCAAGTCAAGCAAAGCCATAATCCATTTGCCAGTGATGCTATGTTTTCTTGTTTTGATAGAAGAAAAACCAGTATACATAACATACCAAACAAAAGGAAAAGTAGTCCTATGCTAAGCCAGTATACCCAGACGTCCAAAACAAAAGGAAAAGTATTTCTCTATTCTAACATTGTTTGGTTCAAATAATAATGTGTATATTTATGAATCTTGTACATTTAAAGCAAGGGACAAGTGTATTATCCAAGTACAGAAAAAGACTTAACCTGTCTTGAAAACTGTTAGTCCAGCTCTAAATCCATTCCAAGTTCATAAGAAATGTAGTGAACAATTCAATCACCAGCATTCATATGAGGAGAAATTGAGAAGTGTACTTGGAGTATTCGAAAGGGAAAATATATGACTAAAATAATGTCCAGTTAATGTTAAATGACCTGCATACGCTTTATGGACTCCATTCTTCACAACAAAATAATGCACACGAATTTACTGCTACGGGAATTTACGTCATATTTACCAACAAGACGAATCCTTAACAATATTTCTGTAACTCCTATTGATTATATATCTAGTACTTTAATTATACATTTAACAAGAAAAAACATATATGAAAGTAGACGATATTTTTTCCTTGAATAGATGTATCTTTAGCAAGCTCAATTAGTATGCATTCATTTTGTCCATATAAGTGACTTGGATAAAGAAAAATGGTCACGTTGATCACATCGACAGCAAAAACCCTCGCCATCGTTGGGCGTCCCTTCGATCATGGTTGAAGAATACAAATATGATTACTAAAGGTATTTGTTTGACCGACAAAAGCAAGACGTTCGTTTGGCTGTATGGGATGATCAAATACGCAGCCACGTTCAGTCAGAATGAGGACGTTAAATTATATGTCTCGTGAAAACACTTGCAGCAACTCTTTGAGGGATCGATCCGCTTATCCGCTTATAACAAAACAGTTTATAAAAATTGACTTGTCAACCACCGCTACAATACTTTTTAGTGATACAGAGAATGTCGGATTTTTTTTTGATTTTACTGAATTTTGTCCACCAATATACAAAAAAAGAAGAAGACATCTACAATTTTACTATACAACTACTTAGAAGAATTATAGCATTGGGAATCAGAAAAAAACGATGTTGATTCATTGGGTATCGAACTTGTACTATATAAATCGAATGAATCAATTACGATTTTTAATTTCAGTAGCATTAATAATTGAATTTTAATGAATGAACGAGGACAACATAATGTTCACCGCCCATCAAATAAATGTGAAAAAATGACGTTTTTTTATTGATTTGTTTCTACCGACGTACCTAACAAAGATAAAGACCTCTACCGTTCACAATATGAATATTTGAAATAGAATTATAGCAATGCTATGTTTTACGATGTTTATTCATTGACTAAAAGACTACCATTTGACTTTCGGTTGTTGACAGGGGAAACATACGATATTGAACTGCGACACCATATGGTTGCAATGACAAAGTTGACGGTAAAGGTTTTCTGTCTAGTCCTTTCTGTATCTCGATCATCGTCATCGTCATTATACATTACCTACTCTGCAGGATGTCTCTATTAATGACTTGCTACCATCTTTGCAAAAGCCGGTAGGTTTTCATCACATTCGCACGAAACTTTATTCATTACCCCTTTCAAAAGCTCACTCTCTGTTCAATTTATGTTTGGAAACCAATGTTACAAACCCATACAAACTTACAGCTATCATTTCGGTAATTGCAAGTTAAACTTTACCGTTGACAACAAAGGTCTCAATGGCGTCAACTTAGGCAATATCCTTCATCATAAATTAGTTCAGTCGTAAATTCCTCCTTATTTTAAAGTTCAGTCTGTACCAAAACTGTCTTATACCTATACCAAACCAATTGCAACTAAAATGTTTGATCAGAAACACGTTTTTGCAGGATCTCAATAATATTAACGCCTTCAAGCTAAGTCTTAAATTCCTGTGCTAGTTCCCAATTCACATATAATGTGGCTGGCCACGTTATTATCGGACACCTAAACATTTATCCAAAGTTCCGAATTATTGTGAGCCTAAATTCATCAACTGGAAATACAACTTCAAAATACTGACGTAGATACTCTTTTTTGAAGGATTAAGGATGCGAGGTCGTTAATACAAATCAGAATTAAGTAATTATAACTGAATTGGTCTATCAAAACCCATGTTAAGTCAATCTTTAACGACCCAAATGTAGCAAAACTACCTCCATGACAAATATGTTGTAGTCCCCGCAAATAAAGCCCAAAACAACATCGTTGCTGTGTGTAAATCACATTACATAAACTGCTTTTTACATGAATTAGGTATCCGGGAAAATGGGATTAAATCTCTAATTTGGCATTAAAATTTGAAAGATCATATCATAGGAAACATGTTTACAAAGTTTCAAGTTGATCGGACTTTAATTTCATCAAAAACTACCTCCACCAAAAACTTTAACCTGCAACGGGACGAACAGACGGACGCACTTCCAGAAAACATAATGCCCATACATGGGGCATAAAAATAAACCGACAACGCCATGGCTAAAAAAGAAAAACACAAACAAGACAAATAATAGTACACAAAACACAACATAGAAAACTAAAGACAAATCAACACGAATCTAACCAAAAATTGGGAGTTCTCTCAGGTGCTCCGGAAAGGTAAGCAGAAGAATCATTAGACCTTGTATTGAAGTTTTTATGAAAGCGTTTTCAACATAATGACATACCTATTATAATCTATAGTACCACATAGCCATGTAAAGACAAGTGTTATTTCTCTAGACCGCCGACTAAAATTATAAATGACTCAGGTAGCACATACTGTAATAATATCAAAAAGAACAACCCATGAACACGGATGGTTTGAAGCTATGATGAGTATCAGCTTTAACATTTTTTAAATGTTGATAAACGGCAGTGATCGGGAAAGTCGAGCGCCATGCGCCCATTGCGCATCTTTACAAAAAATGGCGCATAGAGTCACGTATGCCAGCGCCGGAGTGGCGCACAATATTTTTGCTTCGTTTAGACATCGCAAGTTGAATTTCCGATTGTGTTTGAAAGTTTCGTGCCGCCATATTTGTGTCCAAAACGGTGTTGTGTTTTATTTGCTCCAGAGATAGGAGCACCATAACATTTTCGAGTCGTCTCGGACGTTTTGATTCATGTCCACGATAACAACATGTGGTATATCTGATTACCAAAATAAAACGTAATCAAGAATGTGTTAAATATTTCAAAGCAAACAACTTTAAATCTGTAAAAGTTGGCTTGTAAAGAGTAGAAATTTTTACAAATTATAAATTTAAATCAAAAACGCCATAATTTCAATTGACCCGGGGGCTTTTTATTAAAATATCGAAATTGTCTCTATAAAAAGGCGTTTAACTGTCCTTGTCAACTTTTGGGTCTTTGGTTTATTTTTAAAATTTTGTAAACATGCCTCCAAAGAAACAGCGAATTGTGGTTTTGCCTGGACAAAAAACATTACTTTCTTTTGTTGGTCGGGATAAAAACAATAATTCAGAAAATGCAGAGGAGTTGTCTCAAACGTCCAACACAGATACGGACATTACGGAGGAAAGTATGGCGGTCGACGAAGACCCAAATGAAGTTGAACATGACAACAAACACGACGATCCCGGTGAAGGTACTAGTACTTCTGCTGTAAATAAAGATTCCCGAAAATATCGCCCTGTTTGGGAAAAGCTGCTGACTGTGAGAGGACATTTTCTATTCAAAATCAAATATTGACCCCAAACAGAAACCGTCTCAATCACGAACAGTGTGACAAACTTATAAGAATAAAAATACATGGCAAGGGTTTGGCACACCATAACTTTAAATCCTCACTTGAAAGGTGGCACAAGAAAAAGAGAAGACTCTTGAAATCAAGATCTAAATATTCTAGTCAATTAACCTAAACTTATATGTCTAGATCAGCTAATTATAGGCTGCCATTATTAACATAAACAATGTTGAAAGCTCTAGTCTCTCAGTTTTATTCAGTATTTAATACAAAGAAAGATATGGTGTTTATCTGTTTAATTTGATTTTGATACTATCTCTATGATGGTACATGTTGTTACTTGCACATTGTTGTATTGTACTGTATTGTTTGATGATTGATATGTTTATTTTAAGTTTCATCATGTTATGATGTCTTTTCTAAATAATAAAAGTTAGTCTGGTCATATGTTGTTCAGTTGAGTTCTATACTATAGACAAGTAAGTTCATAGGTCACTCACATTTTAATTTCTAAATGATGTATCATGTATCATATGATGAACAAATACAATGTTAGTCTTTTTCACAAAAAACATATATATCAGCATGAACTAAGACCTAAATTATCATTGAATTTACAAAAGCAAAGAGACAATGCAAATTAAAATCACAAGGTAACTTAGGTTAATAGTACCTCTTTGCTGAAACATACATTTTTGGGGTTTGTTTTTTTTTTGGTTATAAATCAATGGCCCATTCATTTGACAACAAGGCCCATTAAATCTCAAAATGGCCCATTAAATATTGTTTTGGGGGGCCCTGGGCCCATACTGAAAAAATCCTTCCAGATCACTGTAAACGGTCATTTTAACTGTATATAATAAACATATGTTTCTATTACTGAGACCAGGTGCTCACCATGCAGCTAATTTGTATGAAATTTAGATGTGAAATAAAATAGTATTTATAAATCAACAAAGTTTCGGATCGTCATTTAACAAATGGTTGCCTCAGGATCAGGACAAGTACTAATCATCAATTAACACAATTGGTACAGGTAGGTCCTGTATTAGAGGCCATCAAATATGATCGTTAGGGGATTTGAGACTGCTACTGGAAAGCAATGGAATAATTTATAAACAGAAATTTTTCAGCCACCCAAGGACACCTCAAAGAGTAGTTACAACGGGTTTTCACGTGCAACGCCCGGTCTGAGCGTAACTCTTCTTGGGAAAAATGTGTCATTACGTCGCCATCAAGATAGGACGTAACTGCACATTTGTACATCTCGCATAACTATTAAACGGATGCCCGACTTTGCCATAGTTTTATTGACGATTGGCAAAATAGATGATAATTTAAGTCACCGAATCCTTTTAAGTCATTAAATAAAACTAACATCAAATAAGTGAACATGATCAAACGAAAAATAACTTATCATTAAGAAAAGTATACTATAAAATTCACCGACACTATCGGACAACTCTTCACCAAATGCATATCAAGTTAAATGAGATAAAATGGTGTCTTCAGATATGCGAATTTTTCTTAAATCTTGAAATTCATACAAATTGAATACGAAACGTCTTTTATAGAAACAGCAAAAATTTGAGATAAAATCAATAATCTTCAAAAAGCAAATAATTTAAAATCAAACTGCTATTCTGTCGTTTGATGAAAAAAATATACATCAAGTGTTTACATCTGACAGGAGGGAGTAGCCGTTTTTGTAATAAAATTTGAAACATAGTTTACTCACTTGTTTTTCTATGATCAGCTAGCATTTATTGTTTACAAAAAGTCCTTAAAAAACTTTATATTTCAAAACACCTCGTGCTGAGTCACTAAAGTCGAGCGTACCCTAGAAGGTGTACTTGAATTGGTCCATTTTATATTTGTTTTACACACTATGACCCCTTCTGTAGCCATTTTTGTACGAATTTTTCAAACTTCAATTGTATCAAAACTACAGATATAATGAATAATAGAGATAGACCATTTAGTACATACACCAAGGGGAAACTTGATGGAAAGTATAATTATTTCCTGTTTCATTGCATTTACTAGAAAAAGAGTACTTTGTGGCAAATAAACCAAGATTTTTATAGAAAATCCACAGGCTATAATACAGAGATTTTCGTTATAAAATTTGAAACATAGATTTACTCACTTGCTTTTCTATGATGTGCTAGTGTTCATTTTCAACAAAATGTTCTAACTAACCTGTAAATTCCAAATAACTCGTGTTGAATCACTTAAGTCGAGCGCACCTTGAAAGGTGTACTTGATTTGGTCCATATTTTTAATTTTTTTAACCAATAACTACATTAATAAACTTGTTTTAAAGAAATCAATGCTAGCACTGCTTGCAATAATCCTATCTCTATCAGTCATCACATTGACAAATATGAGAGTACAAGGATAAAGGCTGTGGATTTTCTATAAAATTTCCATATATTTAGCATTGAATCAACACAAGGGTACATAATCCTTAATAAAATTTGTTTAGGAAAAAATTGCTAGCACTGCATGCAATAATCCTCTAACTATCAAGCATCAAATTGCCAAATATGAGAATACAAGGGGGAAAGGCTGTGGCAACAAACCATGTTAAAAGGAGTAGGTTCAGTAAGACCCCTTTTTGGCCTCAAAATATAGCAGTTTTAGAAAATTGTGAAAATGTAATCGTTTAGATATTCATTGTAAAGTAGAATGCCTCTGCTACATAAATATTAGCTGTTTTTGACAACACAATGCACATACATCGGGTACTAGCATCATTAAGTCATGCTAAATTACTGAAATCTTCACAATTGTAGCATTTGAGTTAAATTTTAGACGGTTTCCGTCTGAAATGAAAGTGGCCGCATTCGTGTTCATTTATAATATTGAAATGTAAGTTGTATTTGATGATAATACATAATATATATAAAGGTTAGTTTAAACATATTTATTTATAGTGGATTGGGAAACAAGTTTTGCAACTTAAATTAATCCCTTTCCACTTTGCGGGTGCGAGTGCTGCCTTGTAGCGGCATTAGCCTACTCTTTTTCGAAATCTACAAGGGTGTCTTTAACGTGCAAGAGATATGGCTCTCTCTTAACACGGGCCAGCCATTTATCGTCCCCTTCCGACGGACTCTCATCGTTTCCTCAAGACCATACTCGAAGATGGTGTCAAAGGAGAGCCGAAAATTGAGTTCCTGAAATTTTCATCCCAAACGGGAATCGAACCAGGAACTTTTGTGTTAGTAGTCCGATGCACTAACCACTAAAGTTGAGGATGAACATGGATGCGGCCACTTTCATTTTTTACAAAAACCATCTGAAAAGTGACGATTTTTGGCATATTTGATAGATTTTTCATATTTAAGCTTGAATCGGGGCGTTTTAAATGACTTATTAAGTTAAAATATTCCACATTAACGAATTGAATCAATTGAAATAGACACTTAAGTGTTTAGAAAGTGTCTAAAATCTTTCGTTAGATGAACTTGAAAATTGAGGCCGAAATCGGCCCTTAACGGACCTACTCCTTTGCATATTTTGTAACATTTCTTGATTTTCCTTTTTTTTTTGGTCAAATTTTAAGTATAATTTTGATTAGAAAAGTATGTGCGCACCCAAGAAACAACTTTATATTTGGTGAGATTACGTCAATAGTTAAAACAATTTCTTAAATTATTTTGTTGTTTCTTGGCTGCGCAGGATTTTCCACGATTGAAATAATAACAGAAAACTACATAAATTCTGGATATTTTCATTGTTTTTGTGAAGACGATACATACTATGACGTAATTGTGACGTCATCAGTTGAAAATCTTTTTGTTTTCATTTACATTTCATGACTTTGTATTTCCAAATACTATGTGCCAATTTGAAATAGTTATCAAACATTTTAATTTCTTGGGCCGAAAATGCACCTACTCCTGTCCACATGTTTAGCTTTGAATCAACACAAGGATACATAATCCTTAATATTTTTTTATGAGTTTTCTCATTGGCACTCATACCACATCTTATATCTGCACACTTTTTTTAAAACATAACTTACATTACGATAATATGGTGCAAGTCGTATTAGTCGAGTGACTGTTGAAGTGTATGTGTTAAATATTTGCGTGCAAGTCAGATATCGCTTGAACCCACAACTCTTACAGCTGACGATGATCCTGGTTTCTCTAAAACATGTTGCAATCTATTAATCGTCGATTTTTCAAAAGATATCACAATTCAATTCGGGTAACAAGGGAAGTCTGCTCCGCCAATGTAGTAACAATGAGCAGATCATGCAGTTGTAATGAAAATAAAATTTATATTTGTTATAATAGCATACTCTTTTATCACGCCTCTATTGTGCTCTTTCCAATAAAATATTGAATTGAATTTATTTATAATTTGTTTTTGCAATGAATAATACAAAAGAAAGAATGTTTAATCCTTGTCCTCCGATGTCATAGCTATCAAGAAAAATAACGTGTAGTCGATTTGGGGTATTCATATTATACTTTGTAGCAATAAATTTTGTTTTGTTTTGATATCTTTCAATTGCCTCCTATCTTCACTTTATATAAGTAAGGTGCCGTTGCCAAGATGCCATTAAATTTTGTGAAACCTCTATAGAATCTGAAGGATTTTTTAGTAATTTCATTCGGTTTTGTTTGCCAAGTTTTACATTTGGATTAGTACTGACTATTATGAATAAGAACTTGTTGATCCGGGCGAACATGTTGCTACACTGTGACGTTAGTTGATTTGGGTTGACCAATGGTATTGAATTTCATTTCATTTGTTTCAGGATCACTACTGCTCAGTGCATTGTTAAGAACTGACATAAAACATCATTAAGGATACAAAAAACTTGATACAAATAGTTTGGGGTGGGGTGTCAAAATTGCTGCATTCTTTGTTTAATTGACATCAATTTTATATATATCCTTATTGATCAATCAGTTTTTCCCAAATTAAGTTAAGAGGGAGGTAAGGACGTTTTTTGAAAAACTATATGAATGAAGTTTTTAATTCTACATTGAAATTTTGATGTCGTTCTTAAAGTTGTCATAATCGAACTGACTTTTTTTCTGCCTCGTCCATAGTATTGCGAACTAGACACAGGTTGACAAAGTAAATTCTTTACATAACTCTTATAGGGACAGTTAACCAGTGTAAATAAATTAATCACTATTTTGGTGGTACAAGGTACGTGTATAAGTTTAAAATATTACAATAAGCTTACACATGGTAGATGAAGTGTCCGGCTATGATTATGGTTTTTGCAGTGATATATAAATCAGTTTTTTTTCTTCACGCGTGTGCCCTCTTTTTTTTTTTGTGTGTGCATATTATCAAAAATGTAAACAACAACAACAACCATTTTTATTTGTCAATCAAGATGCCTCGAGGAGCAGTACAATTACAGATGGTATTTTTCGTCCCTCTTTTAGGGTGTACAAATAGCTGTGGTGATTTTTTTCATTGAACTATTTGAAATTACAATACATGACAATAAAACTGTGACTAAATATGAGAAGGGATACAACAAACACTGTATATATATTCTCAAAGATAATGGTCCGTGTAACACTTATCAATTCAAAGTTTTAAAAAGTTTTGAAATTTTTGATTTTTGGAATTTTGATCAAAGTTTTAAAATATCAAAATTTCAAATTGTGTAAAAGATGTGAAATTTTGAAATTTTAACCAAATTATTAAAATATTAAAATTCTAAATATCGTTTTTAAATTTGATAGTTTAGAAATTTGATCAAACAACAGTCTCCGGGACAAGTTTGCAATTCCGCTGAGTGCAAAAGTTGTCACCTTAATTTTTAGAGTTAAGTCAAAATGAAGTTGATAACTTGGTTGGTATTGGTTCCCTGATATTTGTCCTAAAATTTTTTGGCTCTAGCACCACTGTTGAAAAAGTTATGCCCCTTTTTTCAACAATTTCCTCAGAGGAAAAGTAGTTTTCCTCAAGGGAAATCAAATTTCCCTAAAGGAAAAAGATTTTTCCTCAAGGGAAATTGTTTTTTCCTCAAGGGAAAAAGATTTCCCTTAGGGAATTTGCTGCATAAATATTTCCTTTGAGGAAATTCTATTTCCTTAGAGGAAATTCTATTTCCTTAGAGGAAATTCTATTTCCTTTGAGGAAATTTTTTTTCCTTTGAGGAAATTTTTTTTCCTTTGAGGAAATTTGCGGCTTCAAATTTTCCTTTGAGGAAAAACTTTTTCCTGTGAGGAAATTTGTAGCTTTAAATTTTCCTTGGAGGAAATACTTTTTCCTGTGAGGAAATTTTTGACTAACACTTTTCCTTAAGGGAAAATTCAAGACAACAAATTTCCTCTAAGGAAATCATTGTTCTTCAAATTTCCTCTAAGGAAATTTCTGAACATCAAATTTCCCTTAAGGAAATGTTTTCCCTTATTTTTACTAGTTAAACATTTCTTCACTATACCATGTCTACAACATGTACAAACAGTAAGAATATAATTTTACAACACTGAATAATTGATATTTAAAACTTTAATAAATGTTTGCAGGGCCGTAACTAGGGTTCGAATTCAGGGGAGGCAGGGATTTGGGGCCGCCGATTGAGGCCCCTTAGAGAGAGCGGGTTGGGGGCACAGCCCCCCCCCCCCCCCCCCGCCGATTTTTTTTTCTCGCAGTAAAATGGCTAAAAATTACCCGTTTTCCTTTGATTTACTAACTTTAAGAAACATCAGTATTGCTTGAACCTGGAAGCAATTTTTATGCAAAAAAAAAGAGATTGCTGTTCGGGGTAAGTCAAGGCTCTGTCTTAAAGACCGTTCTTTGACCAATAATTATTAACATTAAATACATTGTGACCGCGGATTTTGTTCTCAATATGGCTAAAAATCACCCGTTTTCCTTCGATTTCCTAACTTTAAGAAACATCAGTATTCCTGGATCCTTGAAGCAATTTTTTATACAAACAATTATTATCTGTATTTAAAGATATTTTTGTTAGAAATCAAACTGGTAAGTTAAAAAAACATAAAGCAAGATCATAGAAAGCAATATTTTTTTTTGTCGAGGACCTTGAATTTTAATATTGTTGAAAGCTGAACAGACCGTGTATATAACTACAACCAGGGACTTTCTAAACTAGTATATACTTAGTTTAGAAAGTCTCTGCTTCAACAAATGGGAGTGTTTAACTACTAAGGCATTGACCATAATGTTCTCGTACGATCGGCCGGGAGAAAAAAAATGACACAACAGCTGATTCAGCCGGTAACGAATTTCCAATATCATAAAAGATTCACAATACAAAGGGAACTTCCTCTGCTTAATGGAACCCCCAATATAAATGTGAATAGTTAAGTTTTATTTAAAATTGTCGAAAGCAAAGTTTCATATG